>NC_047572.1:14752981-15052981 GCF_011004845.1 Esox lucius
TCTATTTTTCTTGCTTACTTTCTTTTTTTTCTTTTATTATTTTCCTCATTCTCTTTAAATGTATTTTACTTTATTTTACTCATTCTTTCTAATCAACTTCAATTAACCTCATCAGTAAGACATTTGAAATAGAACAACACTTATTAACAATTATTAACAAGTGAAATTAACAGTTTATGTAGTCAACAGAATATTCATCATAACAATCTTAATGCCACTTGTTAATGCTAAAACATGCTGCTAATATCAATACAAATAGCTAATAATAATTCTAATAGTAACAGCTATGTTAAGTATAGAAACAAAAACACATTGTTCTTCGTCATATAGTACTTATACCCACTACCAAAAATAATAATGTTATATTTTGGGGTATTGTTATCATTCAAATAGTCCTGTCAATGTATGACAAGATACCATTGCATTTGACTTTGTGCTTCTGTTTGTTTCCCTATGGGTAATGTACAGTGGTTTTGTTTTGAATGAGTTTGTAATTGTCTTTATTCGGATTTACTGAATGTTCTTGTCCTGGGGCTTCAGTGTGTTAGTAAAAGAGGTTAGTGTATTCAGCCACAGAACCAGCAGGATGAAGCGACTGTTTTCTTTGCTCAACTCTTGGTATTGCAGGCAGTGGCAGCTGGCTGCAGGCATTGGCTGAGTAGCAGTGGTGGTGCCAAGTGTAGAAGAATTGGATTTTCAAGTTTTTGACAGTTCCCTGTTAACCCAAAACATCTGAAGAGCATAAGCACTAAAAATGAATCATTCTCACACACATGTATTTAAGTAATCTAGGTGGTTTTCTGATAAAACAGCTCAACTGGTTAACGCAAAGTAGTATTTTGTGTCTATGATGATAGCTAGCGAACAATATATTGGATGCAGCTAGTGTGGGAGTTGATGACTAACAAAATTATAAGTTAGCTGGTTAGCCCAGCAAGCTACGATTACAACATTGGAAATAACAACTCTTGTCTTGTATATTTTTTAGACATACATATACTATATGGTCAATTCAAGTTACAGTAGTTACTTTATACAGTGACCACCAACATAGGGGAATAACCAATAGAAATCCTGGTTTCTATCTGATTGAAAAATTGATTGAATACCTGGAAACAGGTTGTCAAATGAGAAATATACAAGTAGGTTGAGTCAAGACGGCAGAGCAACACAGACCAAAGAAATACATATACAAATACACTCACCTAAAGACACTGCAACAACAGTATAGGTATTTTACTTAATTTTTACAATATACTGCATGCTTTCTCAGTGAATTCATTGCCTCATTTAGGTGTCCTGTTGACCTTATTTTTAAGCCATGTGTGCTGTACTCTAAATGCTTTGTACCAATTGAAAACATTCTGGATTTTCTCTGGAAAACCTTTGTAGTTTAAAGCTCTGCTATAAGCAACATTAGATTCAGGTCATCTTTAACATTCTTTATCCTCTGAACTGTGAAGGCTAAAATGATGGGCCGGGAGTTTTTCTAGAAAAGTGGTTAAGTTGACAATGTAAAGCACAGGGCTGAGGTTGCAACACTGTTGAAGGCTCCAGCACTAATTAAAATGTTATATTTTCTTGCCAATTCAAATGCTGTTGTTTTTTTTATTATAACTATGAAATCACTGAAAGACAGACATATATATATCAGGCAGCACTTTATTTTGAGTCCCAAAAGTGTTTCTGTGGATGGTCTACAGATAATCTACTATCAGTAACATTTTAACTATGTACTAACCCTAACCCTTACCCTAATCCTAACCTTACCCTAAACCTTTGTCTAAACCTAACCCTAACCTTAGCAAGCAGTTGCTTATCAACAGATAGTAATACTATCAACAAACTATCTGTAGAAAATCTACAGGGTTAATCTAAACATACAAAAACTAGGCAGTCTTGTTATACGACTAGAATTGTTTTTGGACAACTAAACTGATACGAGATAACTAGGCTGGTTAATGTTATTAGTAATTACATTGTTTAAAAAGCATCAACTGCCATCCTTTTTTCAATCCTAACTATTCTCTCAATCCCTGCCGCTGAGAATCCTCCCCATAGCATGATGCTGCCACATCATGCTTCACTGTAGGGACTGTGTTCTCAGGATGATATGCACTGTTAGGCTTTCACAAAACATAGTGCTTAGCCTTGAGGCCATAAAGCTATTAGACCATAGAATATTTTTTCTTTCTTTTTGCCACTCTCCAATGAGGGCCACTTCTGTGAATCAGATGGTATATTGTGCTGTGCCCATTAGGCAAACCATGGATAATAAATAAGCAGTAAGTGAATGAGGTGAAACTAATCAAAGATTTGCCTGCAACCTACATTGACGAAGTACAGACAATAACATAGCTGCAAATGTTCCCTTCCTTTTCTGTTGATGGTGCACACATTGCTGTGTCTCTATGGAGGAGATTAAAACTGCTAAAAACAGTATGGCCAGCAATAGCCGCCCCATGTGTGCTTATTCGTGCCCCCACAGGCTACGTATAATGTATAAAGACACAATTTATTCTGCAAGTACAAGTTACTTTGAGTTAAGACCAAATGTTTACCTATTTTGAGAGTTTTAATAACCCTTTGTACTTCAAAATGACAAATTCTGATTTGTTTCTGGAATTGATATCTCTGTAGCCCGTGAGACATTGAGAGACAATTTCTTCCTTACTCTATGTCTCCTGCAGAGTGATACCCTCAACATCTTTCAGATTTGTTGAAAACACCAGTGCTAAAGTCTTCAGACTGAAGGCTGACAAAATCAAGCTCTGGATGATCCACATGTTGACTGATAGTGATATCTTATTCATTATTTTTTCAGTCTTTCCTTCCCTATCTTTCTGTCTTCTCTCTGTGTTGTCTGCTTTCCATTAGTGTACATCACAGCTGACATATCAGTTCTAATTAACCATTGCTACAGCTGCAGAGCGGAGCTTTCCGTGCACAGAGAGCTTTCACACCGCACGGCATGGCCAGAACTCTGACCTACTACACTGCACATCGCATGGGATGGGGTATTGGAACTTCGCAGTCTCTCAAGTCTCTCTCGAGGGTGCTTATGTGCACACACACTTATGTCCCACACACTCACTCTTTCCATATTTTTCTTTCTCATTCTCAGCTGATGCCTCTCTCCATCCCCCTCCCTCTCTCGCCCTCCAGTCTGTCTCTTCTGTCTCTCTCTCCCACTCTCTCGCTCTTCCTCTCTCCATCTCTCTATTACAAAGCACGTGTTACAGTCAGAATGAGACTCTATTCCTGTCAGATCAAACCCATTGACACACTAGCAGCCCTGCAGAAAAGGACTGGCAGCAATTAGACAATAACTACAACATAGGAGCCTACAGAACAAAACAATAAAAAAGAATAATCAAATTTTTCTAAGTAAAGGTCCTTGTGATGCACAGTGTGTACCACTACAGGCCTATGTAAAAGACCAGTTGACATAGACCTTTCATAATGTTTCTGTGTACATAATATCATTGAATGTCCATCTTACCATTTATACTGTACCAGTCAATACTTTATGCACAGTTTTTTGAAACTTCCATAAAAAACAATGTTTTTCTATTTTTGGGATAGGACTTTCTACACTCACCTAAAGGATTATTAGGAACACCATACTAATACTGTGTTTGACCCCCTTTCGCCTTCAGAACTGCCTTAATTCTACGTGGCATTGATTCAACAAGGTGCTGAAAGCATTCTTTAGAAATGTTGGCCCATATTGATAGGATAGCATCTTGCAGTTGATGGAGATTTGTGGGATGCACATCCAGGGCACGAAGCTCCTGTTCCACCACATCCCAAAGATGCTCTATTGGGTTGAGATCTGGTGACTGTGGGGGCCATTTCAGTACAGTGAACTCATTGTCATGTTCAAGAAACCAATTTGAAATGATTCGAGCTTTGTGACATGGTGCATTATCCTGCTGGAAGTAGCCATCAGAGGATGGGTACATGGTGGTTATATAGGGATGGACATGGTCAGAAACAATGCTCAGGTAGGCCGTGGCATTTAAACAATGCCCAATTGGCACTAAGGGGCCTAAAGTGTGCCAAGAAAACATCCCCCACACCATTACACCACCACCAGCAGCCTGCACAGTGGTAACAAGGCATGATGGATCCATGTTCTCATTTTGTTTACGCCAAATTCTGACTCTACCATCTGAATGTCTCAACAGAAATCGAGACTCATCAGACCAGGCAACAATCTTCCAGTCTTCAACTGTCCAATTTTGGTGAGCTCGTGCAAATTGTAGCCACTTTTTCCTATTTGTAGTGGAGATGAGTGGTACCCGGTGGGGTCTTCTGCTGTTGTAGCCCATCCGCCTCAAGGTTGTGCGTGTTGTGGCTTCACAAATGCTTTGCTGCATACCTCGGTTGTAACGAGTGGTTATTTCAGTCAAAGTTGCTCTTCTATCAGCTTGAATCAGTCGGCCCATTCTCCTCTGACCTCTAGCATCAACAAGGCATTTTCGCCCACAGGACTGCCGCATACTGGATGTTTTTCCCTTTTCACACCATTCTTTGTAAACCCTACAAATGGTTGTGCGTGAAAATCCCAGTAACTGAGCAGATTGTGAAATAGACCGGCCCGTCTGGCACCAACAACCATGCCGCGCTCAAAATTGCTTAAATCACCTTTCTTTCCCATTCTGACATTCAGTTTGGAGTTCAGGAGATTGTCTTGACCAGGACCACACCCCTAACTGCATTGAAGCAACTGCCATGTGATTGGTTGATTAGATAATTGCATTAATGAGAAATTGAACAGGTGTTCCTAATAATCCTTTAGGTGAGTGTATATTGCACTCTACCTAACCCTGTACAAACACCTGGTACCTCATGTACAGGATGATTAAACTGATCTGAACACACACACTTTCATCACCCTGACACAGACTTGCTTTACATAACTAACAAACCTAAATGTTGTCATTTCAATAAGCAGCCACAAACCATTACAAATAAAAGCCTGTACTTCAGGTACATTATTTTATTATCTTTAACACTTGCAAGGCAAAACTGCCTTAAGTCTAAGCCTTGCCTGTTTCAACAAGGCAGAGACATGGAACTGTTCATTATCATTTCAGCAGACCTGATGTTGAATCTCAGCTGTTGCTAAACTGTTTTCATCTCACTATTTGTCACGACATTGGCACACTGAATCACTTACTAACACACAGGCACTCGCACACAATTGTCCTCACACGAATCTCTCAGTCTATATCTCTATCAATTCCATTCATACTACATTCAAAACAGATATCCTGTTCAAGGTGATACAGTAAATTGTGGCCAAACATAATTTTCTTCTTCTGAAGTTGACATTTTAAATAATATTTGTTCTCGCTGCCTTGTTTTCGGATATACAACATTGAAGAACCAATGTTAGCACAATTTTCAAGTAGACAATCAAGACAAATGGCATGGATAAAATGATTGGCACACCAGAGTAATCAGCCTAGTACCTTATGGATCCATAACTCATGGTTGTGATTCAGATATGGCCTTTTCCCCTTCAGAACAGTCAAGTGTTTCATCTTAAACCATTCCAGGACCCTGAGATGTGTATTCAAGTTATTTGTCCAACAGAAACAATGTTTTTGAAAATGGGCTGAACAATGTACTCCCAGTAATGGTGTATTTTCCAATTAAGATTTTATTATGTTCAACTGTCAGTCTTTGGGAACTGTTAAGTGGTCATACATGACATCCTGTTTAACTGGGTTATAAATATAAGACACACAGGCTAAACTCCCTTAGTTATCCATCAACATGGGAAAAGCCAGAGAACATACAAAAAAATTAGAAAAAGACAATGTCTATATAAACATAACCCTAACCCAAACCCAGGCTTTCGGGGGTCCGGCCCCAGATGTTTTTTGGTCAGACCGAGCATTTTGCAAGCTGACATTAACGCAGCCAGGATGATGTTAAGACAACCGCTTTGTTTTCATGGCGTGTGCTTCGCTTACATTCCGCAGGGTTACACACACTCTGCCTGAGTCCAGTTCATTTTGCGAGTCTGGTGACGTCCCGTAGTAGCACGCCTGAAATACCCATTTCCAAAATTAGGGCAATAATTAAGAATTGTCAAACAAATGGAGTTGTGATGAACCCCTCGGAAGAGGATGCATGTTTAATTTGCCCACATGCAGAGTGAGAACGATGATGGCAAATCTCCATGGAATACAGTTGGAGAAGTTGTTTACATCTTGGGGTCACCAAGTCTCCAAAACTACGATTATACACAACTGTCATGCCAACAAGTTATTTGGAAAGGTTGCCAGGAGAAATCATCTGAAGTCACCAAACCATAAACGTAACTGCCTGGAGTTTGCTAAATGATAATTTACAGGATGTGTTTTTCTGTTTTTCTGTTTTGCATAAGATGCTATCGTTTGTGGGGAAATATTAAGCCCTACAATACAGATATTTAGTGAAGATGTTCTGGTCAGTTGGGAATAGAAGGGAAAAAAATCTAGCCACTCCCATCATTCCTCCCCATTGAAATGTTCCATATGTTCCTTCTGCCATTACCATGGCCTGTGATGAATAGTGGAAAATACTTTAAGCATCTGATAAATAAATAAAATGTCTATCAGTTTAGGTCAGTTCTCAAGTTTCCCTGAGAGCATAAATAATCGTCAAATAAACAGAACTGACTGGGTGAATATAAAAATGTGTATGAATTTGGGGTTTTATTGAAGGAATTTTTAAAACCATAGTACTTCTAATTCCTTTTTTTTGTGTCTTTTGAAGTTTCTTCTAAAACCACTCCCACTTCTAATGTGGTAGTGGTTGGGTGTTGTAGGAGGCAGTTTGCAGAACAAGTGTGCACATGTACAAGAACATACACAAGCGTTTGACCAGTAAAAGAAAGGTCACAAATTCTAATCCCTGAGCCAATCAGGTAAAAATCTGTCCCTTTTTCCGCTGAGCCAGACAGTTAATCCTAACTGCTACCAGGTCATTGCTGCACATAAGAATGTGTTCTTAGAACAAAAACAACAAGGTTGTCACACAAGGGTGATAATAAGCAGGACCCAAACTAGGTTTTGTTTGTTCCAGTCTATTTATGGATCATTTGCACACTGGGATCACTATCGTCTGATTTGAAAATGTGTCCTTATTATACTGTATGTTATAGCTAAAATGCTTCAGACCAAGTTAGACTTTGCAAGGAAAATGTCTGCCTTTTACTTGTTTGTATATCAAATGGTTTGGATTCTACAGATGATTGTCTTTTCTGGTTCCTCTCATTGTAATAAAATGCTACATTTCATAGGCCCCGTTAAGGTTTATACAGAAATGATGTTTACTGGTGGATTTTGAAAAGTGACATTCAAAAAAATGCCTACACAGTGTTGCCTATATAGGGGACCAGAGCCAGGGCTTTATCCTGCCTCCTGTAGCCAGATGAGAGTTGTCCTATGTGGGGAGAGTACAGGGTGCCTGTGTATGGAGGTCACCAGGCCCTAACACACAGGTAGATAGTGTACATAACGAAATTGACTTTAGAGGTGTTCATGTGTCAAGTTCAACAAAAACCTACTTGAAACTGGGCAGTATACCCTCCAAATTGCATTGTGGTTTAACAACAACACTAAAAGTTTAAAGTTAGCCAAATGTAACGCCTTTTGAAATCATAGCTTGACATTCAGATGAAAACATAATTACTGGTTGCGTTCATGCCACACAACAATTTAATACATGATAAAAGTTATTTGACACATTTTAATGAATATATTGCTGAAATACATCAGCATTTTGCTGCTCGCACAGTAGACTATACGATACACCACAGCAAGTTAATTCTTAATGTTCTTGGCATCTGTTTCACTGTCACACTTAAAACCTAAGGCCTAGTTCCTCCCCTCCAGCCCCTAGAATCTAGCTCCTAGCCTCCGTCCCCTTGTCCCTTAGCCCCACTCTCCCAAATGCATCGAGTTACAGTCAGCGAAGACGGCTCCACTGTAGTGCTTTAATAATTCTAAGACACCTTACCGACCGTGTTTGTTAAAATACAGTGCTATTTCGAATGCAGTCACTAATCTACATACACAAGCATTGGAGTGTTAAGCCTCCATTCAATTCCCTCTCCGTCTCCGTCCTTGTCTTTCTGTCTCCCTCTCCTGTCTCTCTATCCCTCTCCCCATCCCCCCATTTCAGCCTCTCCTTACACTGTCTCTCCAACCATGTGTCTATATCCTTCTCTCTCTACAAGCCCTTTCCGTAATTATTTTTCTCTCTCTCTCCGTTCTCTCTACTCCAGTCAGAGAAAGAAAGCTTACAGAATTAGTATTAAGCTTGGCTCGACAAGCACACACGCCATTCAAATGAAAACGTTTTGACAGCAGAAACCAATATTCTGCAAGAATTTGGTTTCTCTCCCTCTGCATTGTCACTTGTGGGTTTTTAAACAGTCTTTTGTTGGCCTGATCATGGTCTCTATTGAACCTGGAAAACTTTGACAAAATATAAAGAGTTCCCATACATTATTGTAGAGAAGTACTATAGACAAAACAATCTCAGCAATCAAAGATGAACATAAGGAGGTTGTCCTTAGCATGTCCCATTTTTGCTGTGATTAAATAAAAAATTAAATAATAATGACTTCATAGCAATTTCACTTCATAGCAGAGACCAACAAATATTAAATGAAGGTAAATGAATTAAGAAAAATATGTAATAGTGAAGACTAGCTATTAGTGTGGGGAATCTTGTCCATTCAGGTACAAGCTTCATTTCCAACAGAATCTAGTATTTCATTATCACTAATGCTGAAAAGGCATTAGATATAGCGGACAAACTTATGTGTGGTCCTATGGAAATATATTACATTTAAACATAGTTCAATGTCACAATGCCAGCAAAGCAATACTTGCAAACCACTATCACTATTTTCACAAGGACAAAGCAGGGATGTTACATTTACTTTTTGCTATAGCCATCAAAACTATCAGATTAAAGCACATTTGTGTTCTTCAAAAACAAGGCTTTACTAAACGTCATCCTCCACAAATGATGCACCCCCCAGGTCCAATCAATGTAAATATATAAATGCTGCATCTACATAAGATGCTTCATTCATCCATGTTTAGTTAAAATTGTCCCAGTGGTATATCATGTGGGTTAGCAAGACTCACAGTTTTATGTTTCCCTGTTGGCATGAATATAGCACTAAAAGGCATCATGTAAAAGAGCCTTGACTGTATGGATCGGTTCCAGCCTGGCAGGCCCTTCCTACCAGGTGCCATGGATAAGGTCAGTGTCTGCCGCACAGCCTCTTATGACTGGAGTTCCCCACAGCTTGGTTCTTGGCCCTGTCTTCTTCTCTCTGTACCCCAAGATATTTGGCTTGGTCATATCCTCACACTGTCTTTTGTATCACTGCTATGCAGATGACACTCAGCATCTCTCCTTCCGTCACCCTGGTAACAACACACATCTCTGCGTGCCTGGCTGACATCTCTGCTTGGCAAATCACTTCAAGCATAACCTTGACAAAACTGAGCTGCTCTTCTTTCATGGGAAGGCCTATCCGCTGCAGTGTCCTCCTCCCAGATTGCAAAGAACTTTGGCGTCACCCTAGACAACACTGTTGTTCTCTGCTAACATTCAGGCATTGACTTGCTCCTGTAGGCTCATGCTTTACAACATTTGTAGAGTATGTCCTTACCTCACACTTTGTTCAGCTACCTCTGGTCTTTGGGCCATCACGCCTCTACAGGGCAGTTCCCAATCCACGCAGTCAAACTTTGCTGTCTTGGAATCAAGGTGTAACCAGATTCCCTGGGAGGCTAGGACAATAGAGTCTCTGCCTATCTTCAAAAAACATATTTTGCTGATTACTATTTCACTGATTAGAATGCACTCACTATTAAAATGTGTGGTTGTTACACCTAGCTCTTTTAAAATGTATGCACTTACTATAAGTCACTCTGGATAAGTGTCTGCTAAATGACTAACATGAAAATTTACAGTACATAGTTTAAATTGGGATGTAGATATAACTCAATATAATCAGAGCAAAAATATTCTGACTATATAAAAATAGTTATAATGGCAACCTCTCCTAAGAAATATATTATTTTCTAATTATGCTTTGTTGGTTTCATCCTAATATTGTGTGTGCTTTATCTGAACTTGGATGTATAAAAAAACAAAGCAGTCTTTTTCCTCATCCAAGAGGTTGATTTCTTGGTTTGTGTGTGAGTGTGTTTATGTATGTGAATGTGTGGCTGCGTGTGTATGTGGGAACCAAGGAATCCATTTCTTTGATGAGGACACACTCAAATGAAGATTTATCGACGACTCTGAGTCTAATTTTATTTGTGTTTTTATTTTGCCAAGGTGTTAATGGACTCCAGATTTTGTCTACCAGACATTTTCGCGGAACCGTGAGTCAAAACACGTGCATGAAAACATGCCAAAAGGAGGCATTCTTCCTCCATTATGGTCTGTGGTGAGGTAGTGGACTTAAAGACCCAGGGTAAAAACCCTTAAACAATTCAGTACTGAGAAGGAGGGGAAAGAGATTCAGATTCGTGGCACAGGAGTCCAAGTCACTGGTTCTGACACACAAACACAGACATACACACAAAGGCAGAAAGATACACACACACACACACACACACAACCTGACACACAAGTGACTTCAATGACCAGAGACCGAGCGTGACTAAACATGAAGAAGCAACGAAGCTAAGAATAGCTGTGGACCGTGAGAGGAGGGCTGAGTTGGTGCATCGACGAGCCATACGTCGCACACATGCTGCTAGACCGCCATGCGATGGGATGCGGCTGCCGGGGGGCAACAAGGCAAATTACAAGCAGCTGTCTGGATGGCCTGTGAGCCGCTGCGGACAGAAGAGAGGGTCCAAATATGAGGGATTAATCATTCACTCATAAACTGTGGCCGAGTCCGAAACCTCAGGCACTCTGGAAATTTCTTCCCATTCATGTGCGGTGGTGGCCCAGGCACCCACTGGGTTTTTACGTGGAGCGATAGCAACTGTTCCAAGCCAAAAAAACAAGCTAACAGTAAACACGCCGTCCCCCACGAAGGACGCATCATCCCCCTTTGGCAAATAATTGGTATTTTGGAATTTCAGATCTCAACGGCAAGACCTATCACTCAAACAAGTTTTGTCAAAATCAGGGAAGTGTCAGACCTATATTGTACGTTGACTAAACTCACAATTGCGTTATTGAGAAATATAGAGCTATCATGTAGTCAACATGAATGTTCTTGTATGTATTGAATCTTGACATTCTTTGCAACATGTGGACAAAGTGTTGTTACAATGTGAATGCACTTCCAATGACCAAGCAATTCTTTGACACTTACTGGTCAATATGCCATGTTATTTTAGGTACTAAAATAAAATAATGTACACATATTGCTTTGAACCATGTAATCATGGAAAGGGTCCCTGAGGCAAATTCATTCTTTGTAAGGAGAGGGTCCTAGGTAAGGAATTTCATCATCCGGCCAATAACTGTCATTTTGTAAATGCCAGATCTGTATGACAAGAAAGAGTTCAGTAAATGATCGGGCCAGTGGTGCCTGAGATACTGTGTGTGTACTGACAAACACACAAAGGCAGGGACGGAGGCAGATCCACAGTTCCCTGCCATTGTTGGGGACAATTGAAATCCAGGTCACCAGGACATCCATCTAGTATAACACAGTGTCTCTGGACCCACACAATCTCAGTCCCAATTGTTTTCAATGCTTTCATTTATGACACGAGGACAATGGTCAGTCTGAAACATATGCTGAAGTATCATTTGGATCCAAGGAATGTTGAACGTTAGGACTTAATTTGCAAAAGCACTGATTGATGTGGCCTTAAAGGTAGTCTTATAATCTTCACCTGGCACAGCCAGAAGCGAACTTGCAACCTCTGAGTTGTCTATCTATGCAACCTGGTCTCACTAGTTTACATAAATCTATGTTACCCGATTTTACGTAAATCTATGTCACCCGATTTTACGTAAATCTATGTCACCCGATTTCATATGATATGTTACGTTATGTTAGGGTACATTACAATGTGCTACCAAAACGTGTAATACATTACAATTGGCTAAAACATAAAATATGTTACGAACTCTAGTTAAACGTACCAATATGTTACAAACGCTATGAAAATGTATGAGATGTTAAGAACACTAGTCAAATGTATCATATGTTATGAACGCTAAAAAAATTTATGAGATGTTATGAACGCTACTAAAACGCATCATATATTATGAATTTACACAAAACATCCAAGTCGTGCCTCAGACTAGCGACATTAAGCTCTGTAGACGGACGTCCTACCCAATGCTCCATACAGGGATATCAGATTTAGAGGGACGACTAATAGGCATTACCAAGGTTGCTGCAATGTGCAATTAATGCAGTTTATCGTTGCAATTAACGTTAGGTATAACAGCACTGGAGTTAAGGTTTGGGTTAAGGTTATGTATCACGGCACTGGGGTTAAGATTAGGGTTAAGGTTTGCGGTATGGTTATAAAATGAAAAGGGTTAGGTTTGGTTAGGCATCACAGCACTGGGGTTAACGTTAGGTTTTGGGTTAAGGTTAAGTATCACAGCACTGGGCTCCAAAAATCTGTACCCATGGCTCCAAATTTCTCTATTTGGAGCCGTGGGTAGTGTACCTGTCTGCGCAGCTAAAAAAACGTGGGTTCAAAACAGCCTGCCAATCGCTATTTCTTTTCTGGATTATCACTTTAACATTATATCATCTAACATAATATATCTTATTATGGATTCGGCTGTCCAAGATTTTTGTAAAATAGTTTATGTATTCCAATGAGACCAGGTTCTTTTTAGGCTCCGCAGTAAAATTGTCCTTTTTTCCCTTCTAACAAGTAAGGGATAGAATCAAGCTGATTTTGTTGAGAGTAACAGACTGGTCAGAACATGTTTAGCTAATTTAGAAACTCTTTGATAAGGTAGGGTTTTAGATATTTTCTGAAAATGGGCAGGGACTCTGCTGTCCTAAATGTTATGTGAAGCTGGTTCCACCAGTGGGGACGGAGGGCAGACAATATCTCTGCACTGGGCTGAGAGGGAGATGGCCTCCTGTAGGTGTGTGATAGCCAAGAGAACATGGACAGGTGAGCGAGGGGCAAGTCAGAAAAGAGGATTTGGATCATAGCATAACACAGACAAATGACAAGTCTAGGGCTTTCTACTGCTGCTGAAAGAAGTGGGAAAGCTCATATTAGTGCCCTTATTAATTGATGACAAACATGTAGAAGCGAAACCACTCCAATTCAAACCTGGCACTGATTTTACAAACAATGCCAAATTGCCCCTTAAACCGAGCGAATCTGTCAACAGTCAGTTAGCAGAAAAATATGTCAGTCAGCTGTTCACAGTTGAAGGTTATTGGGAGGATAAGACAATCTCCTGAACTCCAAACTGAATGTCAGAATGGGAAAGAAAGGTGATTTAAGCAATTTTGAGCGTGGCATGGTTGTTGGTGCCAGACGGGCCGGTCTGAGTATTTCACAATCTGCTCAGTTACTGGGATTTTCACGCACAACCATTTCTAGGGTTTACAAAGAATGGTGTGAAAAGGGAAAAACATCCAGTATGCGGCAGTCCTGTGGGCGAAAATGCCTTGTTGATGCTAGAGGTCAGAGGAGAATGGGTCGACTGATTCAAGCTGATAGAAGAGCAACTTTGACTGAAATAACCACTCGTTACAACCGAGGTATGCAGCAAAGCATTTGTGAAGCCACAACACGCACAACCTTGAGGCAGATGGGCTACAACAGCAGAAGAACCCACCGGGTACCACTCATTTCCACTACAAATAGGAAAAAGAGGCTACAATTTGCATGAGCTCACCAAAATTGGACAGTTGAAGACTGGAAGAATGTTGCCTGGTCTGATGAGTCTCGATTTCTGTTGAGACATTCAGATGGTAGAGTCAGAATTTGGTGTAAACAGAATGAGAACATGGATCCATCATGCTTTGTTACCACTGTGCAGGCTGGTGGTGGTGGTGTAATGGTGTGTTTTCTTGGCACACTTTAGGACCCTTAGTGCCAATTGGGCATCGTTTAAATGCCACGGCCTACCTGAGCACTGTTTCTGACCATGTCCATCCCTTTATGACCACCATGTACCCATCCTCTGATGGCTACTTCCAGCAGGATAATGCACCATGTCACAAAGCTTGAATCATTTCAAATTGGTTTCTTGAACATGACAATGAGTTCACTGTACTGAAATGGCCCCCACAGTCACCAGATCTCAACCCAATAGAGCATCTTTGGGATGTGGTGGAACGGGAGCTTCGTGCCCTGGATATGCATCCCACAAATCTCCATCAAATGCAAGATGCTATCCTATCAATATGGGCCAACATTTCTAAAGAATGCTTTCAGCACCTTGTTGAATCAATGCCACGTAGAATTAAGGCAGTTCTGAAGGCGAAAGGGGGTCAAACACACTATTAGTATGGTGTTCCTAATAATCCTTTAGGTGAGTGTATATACTCATACTATCTATCTCCCTCTGTTTTTTTCAATGGGCTTTATATGGGCATGAAAGTTAATATGTTGAAGAGATTTGCCTAAGTATTTTACAATGTAATAGGAAAAAGAGCCATACAGTTATTATTAAAATCATGTTTAAAATAAATACAATTAAGAATTGAGTTATGTGTGTGTGTGGTTGTGTGTTGTGTGTTTAAGTGCACGTAGTCTCTTTCTCTTTTCATCGTCCCGTTTTATCTTCCTATCATCTCCCTGTCCGTATCATACTGTATGTTTACATTGTGGTGCTTTAAAGGGTTAATCCACAGTTGAAACAACATCAAAGCATTCCCTCTGTCACTGTTTCAATAAAAACTTGAATGATGGGGCTGGAAAATACTCCACCTATATTCATGGACAGAGCTATGAATATAAAACATCTGATGTAAATCTTCATAGCTCTGTCTATGAATTTAGCTCTGTCCAGAAAATATTGTCTATGAATATTTTCAGGTGCCATCCTTTAACATTTTTCTGAAACAGTGGCAGCGAATGCTTAGATGTTGTTTCAACTCAGGTTAATTTTGTTAAACCCCACAATTTACAGTTTTCCACAATCGCTAAAATTGCACATGTAATGAAACTGGTCCAATTGATCTCCATCACAACTTAATAATCACAACAGTTTTCATTTTTTTGAAAAACGGTAAGTAATTTCTCATTGCTTACACGCACAATGCCAAGGCTAAGCACATTTTTTTGTGAAACAGTAAACACAACTCTGTACAAAACATACAAAACTCAGTTGAGTAAATCATGTCAAACAGAATGAAAACATTTGGTCACATCTGATACAAACTACTCCCATGATTGCAAACCTCTTCCGCACGTATATAAAACTTCTTTGTTCCAGTAGCAATCAGTCCTTATTCACACATATAGGAGAGCACCTCTGAGTTGCTCTTTGCAAGTAATAAACCAATGGGCCCATAGAGTAAGAGAGGTGCGTGATGGTGTAGTTCAAAGGGGAAAACAAAGAGCTTATGTTTCAGATGAAATTTGTGCAACAATTATTCACCATGCTGTCTATCATTTTCCATGAGAAAATTATTTCCATGACAGAGGCTGGGCAGCGCTTCCAGCTCAATGTTAGCCAATCAACCGTAGAATCAATAATAACAATATTCAAGAATGACAACTGGTAACTTACCACACTGACAGTGTATTCGGGAAATATTCAGACGCCTTCACTAATTCCACATTTTGTTACATTACAGTTTTTTTTCCAAAATTGATTAAAATATATTTTCTTATTCATTAATCTACACAATATCCCATAATGCAAAAACAGGATTTTGTATATTTTAGTACATTTTCAGAGACAGGATTGTGTTGAGGCGCAGATCTGGGGAAGGCTTCCAAAACATATCAGCAGCACTGAGGATACTCAAAAAGACATTTGCCTCTGACAGAGCTCCAGAGTTCATGTCTGGAGATGGAAGAACCTTCCAGGAGGAATTTTTGCAGCACTCCACCCATCAGGCATTGATGTTGGTGTGGCCAGACGGTAGCCGCCACTAAGTAAAAGGCACATGACAGCCCACTTGGAGTTTGCCAAAAGACACCTGAAGGAATCTCAGATCATGGAGAAACAAGATTCACAATTCTGATAAAACCAAGATTGAACTCTTTGACCTGAATGAAGAGTGTCACACCTGGGAAAAACCAAGTCTGTGAATGTCTTTGAGTGGCCCAGCGAGAACCAACTGAACATCTTTGGAGTGACCTGAAAATGGCTGTGCAGCGAAGTTTCCCATCCAACCTGACAGAGTTTCAGAGAAACTCCACAAATCCATGTGTGCCAAACTCATAGAGTCATTCCCAAAAAGACTTGAGGCTATTATCGCTGCCAAAAGTGCTTCAGCAAAGTATTGAGACCAGTGAAATTTCAGGCGGGTTAATACATTTGCAAACATTTGTAAAAACGTATAGCTGCTTGGTCATTATGGGAGATTTAGTAAAAACATTTATTTCATCTATTTTAAAATGAGGCAGCAACAGAACAAAATGTGGAAAGAGGGAAGGGGTTTAAGGTACTTTCCAAATGCACTATATGGGTCAAATACATTTTTGACATTGCTCAGATGCGTAATGGTGGAGTATTTCAAAGGGGAATACAAACCAGGTGACCAAGTACTTCGTTGACATTGCTTTACTTGCTTTATAAAATATGAGTGAAACAAGCTGGTATGTTTATTTCAGATGGGTACGACCATAGAGCCAATCTCAGGAGACATACACAGTCTACAATAACACAATGAGCCCTCACTACATACTGTACCATGAACTCCACAAATGTTATGTCCACAAATGAATAGCAACTGCAGACTGACACTTTAAATACCTAGCAATAATATAGGAGTGTTCCCATAACCCAAATTCCACACCATGTTAATCACTCCCCAAGTACAGATTATTTTTTATTTTTTTCAGCATTTATCTGGAAAGCATTTCTTGGCCAGTTTCAGATAATTTCCAACACATTTAGCTTTTGCTTTCTAGGAATCTTGTGTTCTAGGAATATTCTGATGGGGGAAAGTAATGCACAAAATGGCCAAATATTCTAGAACACCTACTGTGCTGTGTTGGTCAGCTAGAGAGTAGGCCAGCGTGGAGCATGCTATCATACTTCAGTGTGTTTTTGTAGACATGGCTGTGATAACATCCACACACAGCTACAAGATGATAGGGCATTCACTACCCAGCACACACAAGCTCACACAAGCACACACGCACATACACAAAAGTCTCTGACTCATACTGTATTTTATAGAGTTGTAAAAATACTTTCACTCAGCAACACAGGAGAAACATAAACCTGCTACTCAGTCACTCAAAGGAGTCACGGCTGGTGTGTGTGTGGACAGGCCACATCTATAGTACTCTGGTTTGTCATTGGTTTGTTTATGTGTTTATTTGGATCCTGTGTTGGTAATAAGGTCGTAGTGATGTGGCCTGGTGCACGTCCTGTAATAACATGGACACCTCCAAGCAACTCCTCCAGCCACCCAGGGTCCCGGCAGGCATTACAGCCAAGACCACCACTACAGTAATATGTTGTCAAACATCACTTTCCATGGACTGCTGGGCCAAGAAATAGGGCCTCTAGTTACCAAATCCATTTGCTTAAAAACATTGTCCAGTCCACCTGCCTGAAATCACTGAAAAGTTGAGTGATCATTTTCTATTTTTCTCCCACTCTCCTTTAATGCATTTGAATTGAAATGGCTTTATTGAAATGGGATACATAAATATTGGGATAAATATTGAGTTCTAAAGTTAGTAACTTTGTTTGTGCACCTCTGGATGCCCTTTTCTCATGACAGGACATTAATCTTGCTACTGTGATTGCACATGTGCAGTAAGAATTGCAGTTCCGTTTCCATCTAATCTTTTGGGCTGCGAGCACACAGCTGGTCTTCTCCAGATAGCTAGGATTGCCTGCAATGGCCTCTTTTGATAGCAAGGTCATGCTCACTGAATCTGTAAATAGGATAGGTTGTACTTAATTTGGCTCAGTCATAGTGGTCAGGTAATTCTTTCCAATTTGCTCTGTTGTTCGGTTGATTCAGTTGAGTGTGTCAAATTGTTCTCTTTTTGTTTTCTCATGTTTTGTTTGGGTCTGTGTTGCTGTCCTGGGGCTCTGTGGAGCCTGACTGTGTTTGTGAACCGAGCCCCAAGACCAGCTGGCTTAGGAATCTCTTCTCTAGGTTAATCTCTCTCTAGATGAGGGTTTTGTTATGGAAAGTTTGAGAATTGATTTCCTTTTAAGTGGATGTAAAATGTAATGGCTCTTATCTGGATTTTGATAATTACTGGGTATAGTCCTAAATGTACTCTGCATGCATTATTGGGATTTTGTAATGTAGTCTGAGTATACTTTTGTCTCAATAGGCTGTCTCAATACATGCATTGTATTCATTATATGGATTACAGTTTTTCACAATCTCATGCACTAAAACTGATGAACAATTTACACAAAACCATTTGGCAACGTACCAGAAGCAAGATCGTTTCTTAACCCGGCACACCCAGAAAATGTCTAGCCCCCCTGAAGAGTCCGGCTCTGCTCCAGGTACTGTATCTTCCTAGGTTACGACCCAGCTAGGAAGTTTTTCCTTGCCACTATGCATCAATTGCAGTCTTTGCTTGCTCTTTGGCTTTTCAGACTGAGTATCTGTAAAAGCAAAAAAGGTTTTTCTTTCATTTGCACAGGGAACAAGTCTGACTTACTGCCGGCAATGCGGACCAAGCTCCTGCTTCGGTCGTACAGGGACCTGACAGCCCTTAGCAAGGGACCCAGGACCCCATATTCCCGAAGCACCCTCCACAGGACGCCGCGAGGGACACAGTCGAATGCCTTCTCCAAATCCACAAAACACATGTGGATTGGTTGGGCAAACTCCCATGAACCCTCCATCACCCTGTAGAGGGTATAGAGCTGGTTCAGTGTTCCACGGCCTGGACGAAAACCACACTGTTCCTCCTGAATCCGAGGTTCTACTATCGGCCGTATTCTCCTCTCCAGAACCCTGGCATAGACTTTCCCGGGGAGGCTGAGAAGTGTGATCCCCCTATAGTTGGAACACACCCTCCGGTCCCCCTTCTTAAAAAGAGGGACCACCACCCCGGTCTGCCATCCCAGAGGCACTGTCCCCGACTGCCACACGATGTTGCACAGGCGTGTCAGCCAAGACAGCCCCACAACATCCAGAGACTTGAGGTACTCAGGGCGGATCTCATCCACCCCCGGTGCCTTGCCACTGAGGAGTTTCTTAACCACCTCTGTGACTTCAGCCCGGGTGATGGACGAGTCCACCTCTGAGCCCTCATCCTCTGCTTCCTCAATGGAAGACGTGACGGCGGGATTGAGGAGATCCTCGAAGTACTCCTTCCACCGCCCGACGACATCCCCAGTTGAGGTCAACAGCTGCCCACCTCTACTGTAAACAGCGTTGGTAGGGCACTGTTTCCCTCTCCTGAGGCGCCGGATGGTTTTCCAGAATCTCTTCGAGGCCAGCCGATAGTCCTTCTCCATGGCCTCACCGAACTCCTCCCAGGACCTTCAGCATGCACTTGGACGGTTTGCAGCCGAGTGTGAAGCGGTGGGGATGAAAATCAGTACCTCCAAATCCGAGGCCATGGTCCTCAGTCGGAAAAGGGTGGCTTGCCCACTTCAGGTTGATGGAGAGTGCCTGCCTCAAGTGGAGGAGTTTAAGTATCTAGGGGTCCTGTTCACGAGTGAGGGAAGGAAGGAACGGGAGATTGACAGTGTAGTGTAATAACTTCTTCACATGACTGTAATTTACAGTATATAATAACATGCAAAGGGAATAGTCATAGGGGAAATTACAGAACACCTCATGGTTATTGATTTTATTAATGTTTTTATAATGGTGTTTTAGATATCACTCAGCAGTGGTATTCAGTAATGTCATTGTATTTTATGCTTTTGTGTGACATCTATAATTATCTTCATCATCAAGTTTCATTTACAGTTGTCCTCTATTGCTAACATATTTTAATTAGAATGGGTGCCAGTTGATCTCCATGATAACACCCTTGAGCAGTAAAAAAATTGTTTTCACAATTCACATCAAATACTAAGCATCTTATTGTCAAACAGCAAATACAACTCTCTACAAAAAAACTAAAAACTCAGTTAAGCAAATCAAGCATTTGGTCACAGCTGACTCTCAAATGTGAACCTCATCTGCATGTGTAAAAATGTCTTTTGCACAATTGTTCAATTAGCAATCAGTTCTTATTCATGCATAAGAGGTCATCTACAGTATGAATTGATATTTGCAGGAATGGGCCAAGCAAGGGAAATGGACAAGGGGTTTAGATGTGTAGTGGTGAAGTACGTAAGTGTTCATTTGGACCTGCACGTTAACTGTTTTTTCTGACAGATAATATGGTTTTGAGTATAATGTTTCATTTTGTGCAAGTCTGGATTTAATCAATATGGTTTGAGTTTTGACATGTGAGAATCATTTTGAGAAAATGTAGCACACATTGAGTGAATGTGTTTAAGTAATTGTAAAAGAAAATTAAAGAATCATACACACAATCGTTTTGATTAGTTATTATATGACATTTCTTGTGTATGCAATTTCTAGGTAGAATATGTATTTTTCCGTTACAGGCCTTTGTACGTTATTTTTTTCAAATTTTGACCATCATAATTTAGTTGCTGCAAAGAAAAATAGGTTGATCCCTGTTAGTCTGCTCGGATTCATATTTTCGTATAAAACCATGTTCCATTAAGTTTTTATCATTTTGAGGGTGTAATATAGTTGAAATCAATGTATTTATGTTTTGGGAAGGCAACTACATTTTCTGTTATGAACAACGGTATATACCGTAGATGTCTTTCTTGAGAACACGTTTTGAAAATCTACAACATTGTTCCAAGAAATGCTTGTACGTGATTGAAAAAAAAAACTGTAAGTGAATACCTCTGTTAGCTTATTGGATTATAATAATGCCTACAGCAGCTCCCTCTCTCCCTCCACAGGCAGCATCTGGGAAGCTGCCTCCCGGAGGCCCCTGCAACAATCCTACACCCAAGAAAAATAGAGAGAAACGGGGGGCAGGAAGATAGAGACAGAGAAATAACTGGGAAAGAATGAGAGAGAGATGGGAGAATCAAGAATTAGCTTGCTAGAGTATGTGCTCTGCTGCAAAATGTGAGAGGCAGAAAGCTGGAGAGAGATTGAGAGCTTAGTGAGGGATGCCACATTCGTCTGGGAGAGAGAACTACTGCTGCCTTCATTCATTCATATCAGCTCTCACAACACAAACTTTTCATTGCAATCCCCCAACTAGGAGCTCTCTCTGGAAATACAGTGGAACTAAAGTGGACACATTTGACAGCTTTACCTCAAGTGAATAAAAAAAACTCAGGAAGGAAAAGGAAGAGATGTGAAACTGTATCACAGTACATAAGAGATATCAAAAATGGTTTTGCAAATAAACTCAATTTAAAGAACAGAAGATGCAGCAGCCTGCCTACAGTTCTGTTCTTCTGACAAATGCTAGAAGGGCTGGGATAACATTAGCCAAAATCTGTATTTTTGTAGAAAAGTATTATTTGAATAATAACAAAGGCGTAAAATGAAACAATAAGGAAGTGTGGGGTCATCAATGGAAAAAAAAGGTCTGTACAGATGTCTGGTTCCATTCCGCCCCTGCAATGGTCCAAAGTGCCAATGCAACCTATCTTTAACACATCATTACAAATGGAACACTGAGCTCTAACATACTCACAACATGTAAACACACAGAGTTATATTTGTTTATACAATGAATAGCTGTGTCTCTGAACTATGTAAATAATGCCACAAAAAACATCAGACTCAACAGAGACTTTGCGCATCGGTAAACTTTGAGATGGAGAGAAAGTCTTCTCTTCCCCCACTGTCTCCTCTTCCTCTCCTCACACTGTCTCCTCTCCCTCTGCTCTCACAATGCCTCCTTTCCCTCTCCTCTCCCACTGTCCTGCTCCCTCTGCTCTCACATTGTCTCTTCTCCGTCTCCTCTCCCTGTCTCACCTCCCTCTTCCTGCCTCTTCTCCCTCTCCTCTCCCACTGTCTCCTTTCCCTCACCTCTCCATTCTCATCTCCTTCTCCTCCTGTCTCTTCTCCCTCTCCTCTACCTCCCAGTGTCATTTCACCCACTCTTCCCACTGTCTCTTCTCCATCTCCTCTCCCAGGGACTCTTGTCCATCTCCGCTCCCAGGGACTCTTGTCCATCTCTTCTCCCAGGGCATCTTGTCCATCTCCTCTCCCAGGGACTCTTGTCCATCTCTTCTCCCAGGGCATCTTGTCCATCTCCTCTCCCAGGGACTCTTGTCCATCTCCTCTCCCAGGGACTCTTGTCCATCTCCTCTTCCAGGGACTCTTGTCCATCTCCTCTCCCAGGGACTCTTGTCCATCTCCTCTCACTGTCTCTTCCTTCTCTTGACGACACAACCTTCCCTTCCAGTCGGTCCCTTCCACTCTCCTTCCCTCATATAAAACTCATACAATCCATCACACATACACACCACTGCGTTCCGTTCTGTTCCACCTAACACACACACAAACACACACATACACGCAACATAAATACACACACATACACAAAGTGGCGCCCAAGCAGCATAAGGAATGCCTGGATAGTAAATATCTGAAAAACTGTAGATGACAGATGGAGGAAGCTAGTGAAGACAATAATTACCACATATTTCCCATCACCATCTATGTCTACAACACCCACCTAACGCCTCAGAGGACAACTGTCTCCATATCTCTCTCCAATCTCTTTCCTCAGTTCCCCTCCCTCGTTTCACTTAGTCTCTAGGTTTCTCTCTCTCTATCTTTTGTGCCAGTTTATGGTTTTCAGAACATAAATACTAAACCTCAGTTAATGCATTAATTCCATAATCTTCCGTCTAACCCACAGGTATGATGATGCTGGCTGGAACAGCCATGAAAGAGCAATCATCATCAGCTCTTGGCCGGGGGTTGAAAGCCACAACCACGCGGACGGATAGGGTCCGGCAGGGACAGCATTAAAACCCACTTGCATGCCACTGAACATTCCTGATTATGGCTATAAATAACACCACCTCCACAACCAGGAATCCAGAACCAGCCAGAGATGACCACCCACAAATCCTTTTTTTGCATTCTTCCCTCCCTTATTGTCCTTTTCCCAGTGTTGGACTAAAGGACCCGACAAATGCTTTCAGATACTTGTGAGAAACTTTTGGTTCACAATAAAATCAGCGGACCTCGAAGTACTCGTAAGAAATTCACGTTTGTTTTAGCTTATGCAGATGTTATGCCAAAGTAGCCTTTGATTATAATCTTAAACACTCCGTCTTTTTCTCTCCCAGTCACTCTATCCAGCCTTTTATCACCAGGAAAACCTCCCATCCCTCTCTCTTTCTCAGTCCGGTTGAAAGGGCCTGAAATAACCATGCTGGGCATACTGTAGGTTTATATTGCCAAAGTAAAAAAAATATTCAAAGACAAAGAATATCCGACATTAAGAGTACCCATTACATACAAAGTTTACAGTTTTACAGTTTCACAACAGCTGACACATATTTCCTGAATGTGTCCTACAGTACATTTTATCAGAACTATAAATACTTGAAACTGAGATCAAACTGACCAAACTCCAGACTTTTCTTACAAAACGTTATATTAAAAAAACAATGTTATCTCATCTCTCATATCAATTCGCCCTGAAATGTGATAAAAAGCATAACATTCAATTATACACTGAAAACCCATAGCACACCACTGAGAGGAATACAAAAACATATTAATGAATCAAAAACTCTTTCAGTCCTTCATGAACCTCCTCTTCCTCTACATCTCCCAGATGTTGTCATCCATTATTACAAAACACAGATTAGCTTACCTGGTTCTTTATATACAGGTCTCAGGTTGGCGAGACACTGTTGGCAGGTCTAAATCTGTAAAAGCATGATAAAGATGAGACAGGACGACCGTGGCCAGTAAGAAAAATAGCTTAATCATAAGATGTAAGTACGTTATTTTATATTCTGTCTCTCTTTTTTATATTGTAATAATATTAACAAATGTTTAAATTCAATCAATACATTGAAAAAATCCTAAAAACAAAGTCCTCAACCATGCCAACAGATCTGGGGTTTACAAGATTGTAAAAAAATGTGTATGTTTAAATAGTGGCCAACAGTTATGTTTCAATCTGTGTTGACAGAGCATGTCTACAATGTAAAGCTTAATAAAAAAAGTAAGTTAGTTAGTCTAGACTAATAGCTAGCTAGGTCAATATCATCATTAGCAAGTTATGGTAACTAGCCCTCTTGACTGCAATGCACATCCACATCATAAGTGAGCAGTGCGGCATTTCCAACCGTTTTGTATTGATTAACTTTCTCATCCAGTAATTACATGACTTTTATCTGCTTTGTGATTGATGAACACAGATTGCAAAATGATATGGGCTGAGTGTTTTTGTTTTTCTGACTAACTCCGAAAGATACACAACCTTGTACCTTTGACCTTTTCTTCATATATAACAGTTTTATAAAAGCAATTTAAAATGAATGGTTTAACAGATAGTTTTGTGTACCTATTCAGCATTGTGAATGATAATAACCAGAATGTTTTTGAAATAATGCTGCAAAGTTATGGACATTCCTTTAGACAATTTTAACGATATAAGAGGTGTGATCGTTAAATATAAGCAATCATATCACCCCACCCCCACATATAGAGCTGTAAAAGTAAAAGCAATTCCCTGTTTTCAGTAGGTGTGGGAAATTCCTAATTAAGACCAAATGAACAGGTAAAATTAGTTATTTTTGGTCTTAAATAATTATTACACATTCAGAATAAAATAGGAGGTTTAGAAAAGAGTTTGTTATTTGCTAAAATCTGCTTCCAGACTGCATCTGTAATTGGGGAGGACGGGCTCACAGTAATGGCTGGAATGAATGGAATGGTGTCAAACACATCACACACATGGTTTTCATGTGTTTAATACCATTCCATTCACTCTATTAAAGTCATTATTATGAGTCGTCGTCCTCTTCCAGCCTCCCATGACAGAGACACCCACACAAACTTGCACATATATTCCTCTCCTGAACCCAGATAGCCCTCTACAACCTTACTGACTCCACACTGTCATTATAGAGCAGGTCATATATAAGGGTTGCATCCCAAACAGCACCCTATTGCCTATATAGTGCACTACTTAAGGTTCCCTACTGTGGATGTTCTCAAATGGTTTTACAAAAATGTAAACATTTTACACAATTAATTTGCTTCCCCATATTGTATGCTCTGGATTATATTGCAATTTACATTTCTCTCGCAAAACACGGTCTCAGTTAACTTTTTAGGTTGAATAAAGGTAAAATAATGGTTCTGTTTTGAAAGACAAGACCTGTCAAACCTGCAGCTCCAAGTAATCTTTTCATAGGTGATGCTGTTGTACTGTGAGCGTCCTATTATGGAAGATGTTTACTCTCAGAAACTTGTATTCTGATTCTCTCTTCGCTTTGGGTCTGACAGATCTCTTTCTGTCAGTTTCCCCCAGTTTCCAAGTGCCTTCTGTTGACACTTTCTTTGCAATTTCTCTAAAGGAAAGACCTACACTTCCATTGTTATGATAGCAATACAGTATGCCACTTCCTGCTGTACAATACTGTCAAAATAATGCTTAAAAGGGTGTAGTAACACACTCGGTTCCAGCACTGCTTTTATACAAACAGGGTTTGTAAGTAATCAGCAAAAGCTGGAACACCTGTAAGAATTGTTAGCATCAACATTCAAGGCTTAATTTACTTCCATTGATTCATTTTTAACCCATTACTTGTTCCCTGAAAAAACACATTTTCCGTCTGAAAGTCTGAAATTAACATTATTTTCAGTTTTTGGTAACCTAAACCTTTTTTGACCACTGGCAGTTTACCAATTATGTTTGTACCATTTCATTGGACTGCTTAAATTTCAATAGAAACTGGAAAAAAATTGTGGTGTTCTAACTTTTGACCAGTAGTGTAGCTAATAATGTTAGCTATTCACCAACACATTTTCTAAAATCAACAGCTTTTCTAACTCATTTGATTTAGCATAATTTTTTTGAAATTGTGCCTAATTTGGACCGCCTGTTGTCAGAAATTAGTCTATAAATGAACATTTATGCAATGTTATTGACAATCTGCTGTGCACAGCAGCAGCTGATAAAGATATGTACAGTAAAGTTATTTTGTGTAATCTCATAATATTAGCTACCAGTTACTTATCAATAGCTATCTTTGGCAAAATACATTTAACTTTGTATTTGCTGCACTGGTTAACACTATCGCTTTTGTTTTATTATTCTACAGATCACCCCTTGAAGCGATGCACTGCACACCTTTCTAAGTTGCATCAGCCCTTCAAAATAAAAGTTGCAATGAAAAGCAATGCCCACATGCAGTACAAAGGGGAATTTTGCTAATTTGCAAATTTGGATACACACTCCTGGCATTGTTTAAGAACTGGTAACATTGGCCAAATTTCACCTCAAAAAGCCCCTCTTGCTAGAGATCTGCAGCTTACAACAACTCAGAGCCCTCCTCAAAGATTTTATAGGAGCCCATAGTCTTCATCCAAGTTGTGTTCACATAGCAGTACCATCCAACCCTTCAACCCCAACCTTTTTTCTATTTTTATCCTGTGGCTCTCTATTTACCTTCCTCTTATTACTCCTTAAAGTGGAGAAGCATAGGAAAGAAAGTAGAGGAAACAGAAGGATGCAGGGTTCAAATCCCTTAAACATTGGTTGTTGTACCCTTGAGCAAAGCACTTCATCGCAATTGCTTATAAAAGTGGCTCTGGATAAAAGTTTTTGCTAAATTACTTGGGACTTTTGCAATGAACAAAATCATATTTTTAAACTCCTATTTTGGGAGAGAATCAGTATCACTACTTTAGTTAGCCAATTTTGAAAACATGTTTTTTTTATATATATAGCGCATAAATCAGCACATGACATAGTATACAATATTCAGGGACCCAGTTTAACAAACAATGGCCAAAAATGGCAGACTGCATCTTTATTTTGAAAGGAGAGGAGAGGAAGGTGAGGAGTTCCAATATTCTATGCAGGTCCTCACCCACAGCCTCAGTTCAGTGTGGGAAGCCAGAACTCTTTACTACACTCATAAATGTGTTCTCAGTCAAACTACCTGGTACAAGAAGGGCAGAATAAATACATGATGAAGTCAGATGTTATAGAGGGCCAGTGTGTGACTGCCACCTTGTACAGACACGTCTAACCAAAACATCAGAAATGCTGTCAAAGCTAAACACAATTAATGCCTGTCTTCTCACTTTTGTTCATTGTGTGAACATGGTTTACTCACCCATTACTATGAATTAGCAGCATATGCATTTCTGTTTGTTACATACGATTCACAGTTATGTTATATAATCTCTAAAGTAGCCTTTCCAATGTTTCAGCGAGTAGTGACAGATTAAGCAGTGTGTGTGTGTGTATGTGTGTTTGTGGCGATTGTTTCTCCGGCTACCCTAACTCCTTTCTCTGGCCAAACGCTACACCAGGCCCAAGGACTTTAGTATCTTCTTGACCTTAAATCTGGATCAGACCGCATCCCCAGTGACTTCCCCATCACAGTAACGTTTAAACTGCCAGATTGCTCCCAGAGACAGACGGGTTGGACCAGATCTAGTTACAGAGTTATTACAACAAAACAATATATCAAAATAGAAATAAAACATACATTAAGAAAAATAATCACAATTGACAATGCAATTATAATTTATAATAATTTTTACATGTCTTACAGGTACTAAAACATTTAACTCGGCATTTCCATGAGTGTGTGGCAAAATATTAAAAGCACTTTTACCTAGTTCTGAGTAGGCCCGCGGTATCTCCAGCAACTATCCAGTCATTTTGGTATGTTTGGCATGTTTGGTAACTGCTGTTCTTCCAACTAATCTACCCTTTTAGATGGTTAGGAGATTTTGGCATGACTGCCTTATACTACATCAACCGATGTCTGGCCCTTCTAGATGTCAGTGACTCCCAGTCAACTGAAGCATACAACAGACAGTGATGAGTGCTTTAGTACCAACCAACAGTCCATAAGTGATTTTTCTAACAGTTGGAAATCAGACTGCAGGTGTTCAGTTGAGAGGGAGCCATAGTGTATGGTACTGTGCTTTCAGTACAAAACCAAATGCACACATTCTTTAAGTTACAGATTTCATTAATACATAGAGTGAACACTATAGGACCCAAAATGTAATCCTGTAGAACTTCTTTGTGGACAGCAGGAAATGTAGATTTAATTCCACACAATACAATAGCCTGTATTCTGTCACTAGGGTAATTTTGAAACCAGAGACAAGTGTCTTTGACCAGGTCTAATGAAGACAGATTTTACAGCAAGACCGAGTGATCTACTGTATCGAACACCAGTGTTTCCCATTTAGTGTAATAAGAGTGGCGCTTCACCACTGCTAAATTGTGACGTGCCGCCACAGAAAACCATATATATATTTTTTTAAACTGCAGAGCAATATCTTGCACCTGATGTTCGGCTTTGGAGTATCATGCTAGCAAATGAGGTCAGAGAAACATCCAAGCACGCACATCTGTGTAAAATGTTCAGTAATTGTCTGTCACAATGATATAAAACAGGTAGCTATAGTCTGAGACACAACCAAAGGTAAGCAGACAACTAGCTAACTGTCACAACAGCAGATCAGCCTGCAGTCAGAAATCTGAATATTCTTCAAAATAAAATTTCATTTTAAACACTATATGGACATTAATTAATTATTTTGTTGCATAGTGTGCACTGTGAACATTTTCAAAGGGATAACTATGTGAGAAAAATATAAATGGAACAGAATTACTATTACTATTACTAATAGTACTTTAGATAACATACAAAATATTATAAGGTGGAGAACATTGAGAAATGGTTAGAGCTTAAAGGGATAGTTTGTCCAAAAATCATATTTCGGTAACAGTTACACTGAATTCTTCAAATTCATGAATCGAATCCGTACCTACCTTCCTCGCAAAGCTGCACTGCAAGTGGAAAGCTACTCTAAAACACTCCAAACTAAGAAAAGTGGTGTTGTTTATCTCAAAGAACATGACGATGTTGTATTCCTCTAAATAAAGTTAACATTTCCGAAATATAATTCTCAATTCAAATAAACGGGTACTTCCACATATTCTTTTTGGAAGAATAAGAGTTTACATCACAGTAAACGAAAGATAGTATTCGCTAACTAGAAAACTAGTTACCTATTTCGTCTTTGATATTCACCTCGGACATTCAAACTTTATTTGCTTGAGAGAGAAAGGAAAATACATACATATTATATCAGTATATTTTATATCAGTATATTTTATATCGGTCTCTGATTACAAGCAGGAAGAACAATTTTCAGGCCATAAAACCTTAAAGTGGATATAAAAAGTCTACACACCCCTGGTAAAATACCAGGTTTTTGTGATGTAAAATAATGAGACAAAGATAAATCATGTCAGACCTTTTTCCACTTTTAATGTGACCAATAATGTGAACAATTCAATTGAAAAACAAACTGAAATCTTTGAGGGGGAAAAATGAAAACCTTACAATAACCAAGTGTGCACACCCTTAAACTAATACATTGTTGATGCACCTTTTGATTTCATTACAGCACGCAGTCATGGGTACGAGTCTATTAGCATATAGAAATAATATACAACTGACACAATTTTCATAATTTTGGCTCTCTACGCCACCACAATGGATTTAAAATTAAACAACCGATATGCAATTGAAGTGCAGACTTTCCCATTCAGTTCAAGGGGTTTAAAAAAATATTGTAAGAAACGTTTAGGAATTGCCACCATTTTCATACACAGTCCCCTTTTTCCGGGGCTTAAAGTTAATTGGACAAATTAACACAATCATAAATAAAATTTTCATTTTTAATACTTGGTTTCGAGAATCCTTTGCAGGCAATGACGGCTTGAAGAACGCATGGACATCACCAAATGCAAGGTTTCCTCCTTTGTGATGCTTTGCCAGGCCAGCTGTTTCAAATATTGTTTGTTCGTGGGTCTTTCTGCCTTAAGTTTTGTCTTCAATAAGTGAAATACATGTTTGATTGGTTGAGATCAGGTGATTCACTTGGCCATTGCAGAATATTTCACTTCTTCGCCGTTTGTTTTGGGTCATTGTCCATCTGTAAAGTCTTCAACTTCGCTGAATTTGGCTGAATCTGAGCAGACAATATTTCCCTATACGCATCAGAATTAATCTGGATACTTCTGTCTTCTGTTACATCATCAATAAACACTAGTGACCCAGTGCCATTGGAAGCCATGCATGCCATCACACTGCCTTCGCCGTGTTTTACTGATGATGTGGTATGCTTTGGATCATGAGCCATTCCAAGCCTTCTCCACACCTTTTTCTTCCCATGATTCTGCTACAAATTTAATCTGTCCAAAGAATGCTGTTCCAGAAATGGACTGGCTTTTTTAGATGTTTTTTGGCAAAGTCTAATCTGGCCTTTCTATTCTTGAGGCTTATGAATGGTTTGCACTTTGTGGTGAACCCTCTGTATTTGCTCTTTTTAAGTCTTCTCTTTATAGTAGACTTGGATAATTATATGCCTACCTCCTGGAGTGTTCTTCACTTGGCTGGATGTTGTGAAGGGGTTTTTCTCAAGGATCCTACGAACATCAACCACTTCCGTGGATGTCCAGGCCTTTTGTGTTGCAGAGCTCACCAGTGTGTTCTTTTTTTCTCAGAATGTACCAAACTGTTGATTTGGCCACACCTAATGTTTCTGCTTTTTCTCTGATGGATTTTTTATTTGGTTTGCAGCCTAAGGATGGCCTGTTTCACTTTCATTGAGAGCTCCTATGACCGCATGTTGTGGGTTCACAGCAACAGCTTCCAAATGTCACACACTGGAATCAACTCCGGATCTTTCACCTGCTAAATTGATGAAGAAATAACAAAGGAATAGCCCACACCTATCCATGAAACAGCATTTGAGCAATTGAGTCCAATTACTTTTGTTCCTTTGAAAAAGAGCGGGTTACATATTAAAGAGCTATAATTCCTAAAACGTTCCTCCAATTTGGATGTGAATACTCTTGCATTAAATGTGAGAGGCTGCACTTTAAGCCCATATTCAGTTTTTAACTGTAACTAGAATATATTTTGGTAAACAGACAAAATTACAAAACTTGTGTCAGTGTCCAATTATTTCCGCACCTAACTGCACATAACTATATAAACTTGCAAGCAAAATCCAAAATACAAGTATGTATGTCAAAAAGGCTTAGGTGAAGTTACAGATAAGGATAAGCTAAATCGTAAACACGGAAGGCATGCTAGGATGAAAGAACGTTAGAAAGCTATCACAAACTTGAACAGGCTTAGTATTCCGGGGATTGGGAGCATGGAGGAGCGCTGCGTTCGTTGTGATTGGGATCTGGAGGATCTTGGAATCTGGAGGCTATATGTTGTCCAGGTGATGTGGTTGAGAGATGGAACTGTGAACAGACCTTACAGATATGGCAATAAGTGAAACGCAAATTTTCCTCTCCCACGTCCCTGGTACCTTTCTTATGATGGCGGAATTTTCCACAATTACAAATATTATTCTAATTTCCACCAACATAAATGGGCTAGCTAGGCGAAGCAACCTACCTTCAAATTGCTTGTTGAGGTTAAAGTTCACGTTCAGCACGTTGACATCACTGCCGAAGAACAGAAGCTGTGAATGGTGGCTATAGGAAATAGTTCGCTAGTGCCAGTTTGAATTCAGCCAATTCCATCTGTTGTTTCATCAGAATACAGTTCAAAGAAATCTATGCTAGCGCAACAGATTAGTTTGAAGTGTTTAGGAGTTGATTTCGGCTTGCAATGCAGCTTTAGTATAGTGGGACACAAAGTTTCCATTCATGAATTTGGATGATGCTAATAATGCTAATTAAGGACTGGGACAGAGCTGAATAATGGATGGTTTTAAAAAATTACTCTATGTGCCTGAAGGAAGAACTTGGAGTAAGGGATTTTAGAATCACTTCAAATAAGGTCTGTGTTTTGTGTAGACTTACGCCACCTTGCTGTTTTGATAACTGTTTAAATCTTGTCAGAACAAGACAACATATTTGCTTTCCCCTACAAACGTGTACATGCTAATTAGCAACATAGCATACCTAATGTAAGACTACAATTCCCTATAGTAAACTTCTCTTCGTCATTTCTAACCTTAGCTAATGAAATCATTGTGCTTTTGTGTTACAGATTCCAAAATCCTTGTGCGATTGTGTTGAAATTAAGTGTTACATATATTCAGTCCTCTTTCTATGCTAGTCATTGCCATTAGCGAGCTAGCAAAATACTTATAGAAATATTACTAATAGTTAGCTTAGTTTGTTGACATTACTGTCAATTTCAGACCATATGTCAATTTTATGGATGAGCATTAAAAGGGCAGAAGACTACTACAAGTGTGGACATTAGCAGAGGTACAGCAATAGTGAAGGTTAGAAGTTCATCCTGTGTTGGTGAGTGTAGCTAACAAGATACAAGAAAAAGTAAACACAAAATGTATATTATCAATAAACATTATCTAGGATACTACCTTGGACTCCATTATAATTTCTAATGCTGTCATTATTTACATTCTGAATATCTTTTTCTGTTTACACATCTAGCTTGTATTGTATGACCAGATCACATTAGAGGTTGGAGAGATTGTGTTAAATTGCCAAGCTCATAAATCTGCCCATGGAGCTGCACTGGCTATTTTTTAGCTGCACAACATCAGATTTACATCTGTCAAAAGAACTCCCTTAAATGAACCTTGACTTCACCACCCAACATCAGAAGAACTCCCTTAGATGAACCTGGACTTCACCAGACAGATTACTTCATTCCCAGCACACAACTCCAATACCATGACAAGAGATAGAAAAATACAATGTATTACCAAATGGGTCCTAGACTAGAACAGTACAACAATTCATAAGGTCCATGTTCCACCTTCCACAACTGCCTTCATTTTATATTCCCCAGTCAATGTGGGCACAACAAAGATTTCCAAAAGTGGCTACCCTCCCATGTGCTAATAAGGCATGCAAATGACAAACTATGCACTCTACACTCAATATTGTATGGTCTACACTGCAATCAAGCATAAAGGGGAAACACCACAAAATCATATGAGAAACACCACAAAATCAAGGGTTTTACACACAGTATGGGGTCCAACCTTTGCTTTACTCTTTCCTTTCAACCCTTTCGAAAGGGTCACTGTTTAGTTGTTGGGATAACGCAGGAAGCAAACAAACAGACATGGACTGTGAATTGAAAAGGCCATCAACTTTTAATAATGTGCAGTCTTTGGAGATGTACATGGCTAATGACTAAAACCCTCTGTCCAGAGAACCCACAGAGGAGGATCTTCAGTAGTTGATGAACTGTCTCTGAGGCAGGTTTACAGGCATGGCAAGATTGCTTGAACCTGAGCCAGAACAACTGGATCCCTCCCTGTCTGTACCAGACATTGTTAAAAACCAAGGGAACCTGGGACCTGCAGGCATCCTGGCTGGCATGGTGAAGTCTTTAGAGCAGCAGGAGGCTACGGCTAGCAACAGTGGGCCAGCACACCAACCCCTTATTGCACATCATACGGAGTAGGAGGTTGAGGGCCAGCAACTTAGGATTGGTGTTGGGGCAAAACATTACTTCACTGTTAAAAAGAGTCCTTGGCTCACAAACGCTAGATGGGGCACAGACAAATGGCCACTGGAAAGGATATGTACAGTCAGGGATGAAAGAAAAAAGTAATTACTACAATAGCATATGAACATTTTAATAATAACCTGGTAAAATACATCAACAAAATATCATCAGTTTTGCAAGTAGTGCTGAACTAAAATAACTTCCCTCTAAAGTTTAGTGCCAGCTGTAGTGGTTTGCATCATTTCATCTAATTATCTTTCTGGTTGAAAACTGATTTCTCAACACGGCAAATTAACTGGCACACACTGGAAATTATGCATACAAACATAGCTAATGTTTGCCTAACTAAGTTAGTGTACATTATCAAGTTTTTCTAAATTCTAAACATGATAGCACACTAGGTAGCATGTTCGTGTTTATATACATGGCCTTGTGGAAAACCTAATTCTATACTGTACATCATGAATATCTTGTAAATAATTAAGTTACCTAATGTTTTGTGACAAATTATACAAAATGCTGTGTGCAGCTAACACATTTTGTAGTATTGTACCTTAACATATGACTCCAGCGACGCCTCTCCATTGCAGAGGCAGAAAAACAATATAAGATGAAATTGTGCTCAGCCAATCAGTTGTTAAAATCAGAAACTACAAAGCCTGATTTGGAGAAAAAAATGCTCAACAATCAAACTATACTTTTGCTGTTTAGATTCTTCTCAGTGGGAAATGTGTACCATCCGACATGGAGGTGGAAACACTATGCTTTGGGGGTGTTTTTCTGCTAAGGGGACAGGACAACTTCACCACATCAAAGGGACGATGGACGGGGCCATGTACTGTCAAATCTTGGGTGAGAACCTCCTTCCCTCAGCCAGGGCATTGAAAATGGGTCGTGGATGGGTATTCCAGCATGACAATGACCCAAAACACATCTGAATGATTCAGAGGAGAACTGGGTGAAAGTGTTGTGGTTAGATGGGACCAAAATCAAGCTTTCTGGCATCAACTCAACTCGCCGTGTTTGGAGGAGGAGGAATGCTGCCTATGACCCCAAGAACAAGGAATTGTTACGCATGCTAGTCTGCTAGATTAAAATGAGAGAAATACAGAAGGAATAGTGTAAATCAGTTTTGCTAGTGTGCTATATACACACACAATTGTCATACACCAACATATTTTTTTGTTTGTTGCATCAGCGATTTTTCCATCCTTTTTCACACATTGTTACACATTTGCACCATTATAAAAAAAAAAGAGAGAATTCCACTAACTCTGAAAAACAGACAAATCATTAAAAACTGTTGCAATTTATATGGTCATTTAGGAACTGGTTAGAGAGAAAGACAGAAAGAAGAAAAAGGGAAAAGACCAGCCAACGGAAGGAATGCTACATTGAGTAACCAACTGGAATGCAGAGTTATTGTGAGAGGGAGAACGGGCGACCTGACCAGGCTCGAACTACAGGGTAAACCAACATCAGCCAATGTTGTTATAATGCCACCCAAATCCTAACCTAATGAAGAGAAAAATAAGGACATTGTCTTGCTTGCACAGATAAAACCAAAATTCCAGGGTCTCCACATGAGAATTGGAGGGAGTTTGAGAAGAAAGTGAGAGAAATGATAGAGGAAAAACTGAAGACGGATCTTAGGAAGACAGAGGTGGAACGCCCACAGAACTTAGAAATCTTTCCCCGGCCCGGGTAACCAACCCAGGTCGATAGTGGTAAAATTCCTGAGGTATAAGAACAAGGCGGCTGTTATGGAGAGAGCCAAGAATTCGGGAGTTACAAACATCTTCTTCAACGAGGACTACCCCAAAGCTGTGCGCCAAAGACGTAAATAACTAACTCCAGCCATCAAGGGAGCCAGAGAGCAAGGGAACGTCGTCTACATTTGCAACCACAAGCTCATTGTCCACCCTCACACCCGAAAACCTGAAAAGGGTAAGAGCCAGGGAGTTCAGCCCCGCTTCCTGACTGATTGAGTGATGAATAATTCCATGTGTGGTTTATTTTTAACAACAGGTCTCTCTAATATGTGTAACATAAAAGGGTTAAAATATAGGATATACAGGATTTAGGCTTAGAAATAAGGTTAATTAAATTAATAACTTGCAAACATTCAAAAAGATTAGGCAAACTCAGTAACTACTGCCTCATAGGAACATTCTAGGAAATGTATCATCCATGTGTATTGCCTTTTGTTTATAATGCTGAAGCACTTTCTTGTGAATGTGTAGTTCTACATATTGAATGTAGTTTCCACAATAGTGGCAGTATTCACAAAGGCCTTAGTACCAAAGGCAGGGCCTAACATAGTGTATGAGATCATACAAAAGTTTTATACACTCTTATGTTGAAAATATAAAACAAATATACAGGCAGTGCCGAGTTCCAGGGAGGCTGGACAGGATGTTGTCAGACAGGGCTGCCCTGTCCCATCGCGCTGTAGCGACTCCTTATGGTAGGTTGGACACTTGCAAGCTTATTTGTGGTTGTTGGCCATGGAATGATGTAGACACTTATTTGAATGAATATTCCACTAAAAAGGTGGACAGATTTAGGCATGTCAAAACAGAAAACCTTTTTGTAAATGATTGGTTTGCGAGGTGTCCCTTTTTGGCTGAAAAGAGATATCAGATGGATGATCATGTGACCGGACTGCATATTTTGGTGGGGCGCATAGGAAGGTAGTGTGTTTTTTCTTTGTCTAAATTCATAACCTAGCAAGTGTTACTATATAATATATTCTTCATTTAGATTATTATCACAGCAAATGTACACAAACATTTTCCAAAAGGCAACTTTTCTATGCAAATCTGACAGAGATTAATTTTATTTCTGTATTGGAAATGTAAAAATTGGGATGATCTGAAGACTGGAATGCTAATATTACTAGATAGTGCCATTATTTTCTAGACATTAATGAGGGTAAGGCCTTCCCTTCTTGCCTTTCTAAGAGGGGGAAACTTTTGAAGTTGAGAAATTAATATAGGAGTGAAGGGAAAGACTGATGAGGGGTTTGGAGTGGGAGAAGAGGGATGGAGAAGAAGGAAAGAGTTGAGGAGAGGAGTGGAGATTAAGTGTTAAGCAGAGGAATATGAGGAGAAAGGTGAGGAGCAGTTTTCAGCAGTGTGCCGAGAGGGGTAAGAGTTGAGGAGAGGAGTGGGAAGTGAGTGATGAGGAATGAGGAGAGGATGAGAAGAGGCAAGGAGCAAGAGGAAAGAGTTGAGGCCAGCAGTGGGGAGTGAGTGATGAGGAATGAGGAGAGGATGAGGATGAGGTTAGGTGAGAGAGGAAATGGTTGAGGAATAAGAAGAGAGTGATGAGGGTGAGGCAAGTGAGCGGTGGAGAGAAGCGAGGAGAGAGGGAGGGGTTGTTTGGAGACATGCTTCTCAACTGGGATGTTATAATTACAAGGTGGATTTCCACAAATTCCTGGGGAAGTTTGCTGCCCTTAGAAGTCTATTTTTCTCCCCTAGTGCCCCTACCCCTTCTCAGTTGCCAGTCTTACAAAAATGTATATATATATACTTGTACATACGTACACATATATACTTGTGTACATACGTACGTACATACATACACACTAGCAGTTTTGCCAATTCTACTACAAACTGCTGCACTTCTAGATTTAAAGGGTGCCTTCCAACTGCTGTTGTCAGATGGTTCCACAGGGTATACAAATAGCATTTGTATCTGGACTCATTGCTGGTAACTTCATAACAGTCCAGTATTTTGTTTATTTTGCTTTTTGAAGTGTGTCCATGACCTTTGACAGAGAACCAGCTTTCTGACACTGGATCAGACACTACGCTCCAAAATACCATGTTTTTCTTCTGATTTCATGATGACATACACATGTTCATGACACCCAGTGTCAGAGGCGGACAATCAACCCCAAAACATCACTGATCCTCCTCCATGTTTGATAGTGGGGAAGGTGTTCTTTTCTTTGAAGGCTTTATTTTGTTTTCTGTGAACATTGCATTGGTATGCTTTACCAAAAAGTTCTAATTTGCAGTCATGTTTCCATAGGAGATTGTCCCAGAAAGACTGTGGCATGATTAGTTGTGTTTTGGGGGGGGGGGGGGTGCTGTTAGTCTTTCTGTCTTTCAGCAATGGGTCTGCTAAAATGCAATCCCCTTTCACTGAGTTGGCGATGGATGTTGCGAGTTAAGTGTGGTGCTTTCTCCACCATTTCAAACAATTCTTCCATCAGGTTTTGTGGCCATGTCCAAGGAGGTTGGCTACAGTGGTATGGGCCATAAACTTCATGATTACATTATGTAGAGTGGAGACAGGAACATCAATGTCTCTGGAGCTGGACTTGCAGTCTTCAGATTGTCCATGAGCTCCACTGTCATTGTTTTATACACAGTGAAACAATGTGTCACCTTCTTTATTCAGTCTTGTTTCTCTATTCAAATTGTAGTTTAAGTAGTTGATTTTATATTACACCACCGGTGAGTTCAATACCAAAAAGGAAAATCACCTGCTTGAAATATAATTTTGCCTACTTCTACAAGTTACCACAAATTTTATCCATGCCATTTTGGATTTCTTTGTAGAATAAGCTAAGCTTTTGTGAATTATTCTGATTCTTTTTTTTTCAACTGCAAACCAAAGAAGTACATACAGTACTAGTGAAAAGGTGGACACACCTATTCATTAAAGCATATTTCTTTGGTTTTACTATTTTCCACTTTCTAGAATAATAGTGAAGACATCAAAACTATGAAATAAAACATAGAAACATGTAGTAAACAAAAAAGTATTAAACAAATAAAAATATGTTTATATTTTCTTCAAAGTAACCACCCTTTGCCTTGGTGACAGCTTTGCATACTCTTGGTATCCTCTCAATTAGCTTCATGAGGTAGTCACCTGGAATGCTTTTCTAACAGTTTTGAAAGACTGCTGAGCACTTCTTGTTTGCTTTTCCTTGACTTATCCCAAACCATCTCAATTGTTTTGAGGTCAGGATATATTTTGGATGCAATGATTCGATAATGTGTAATTTAATAGTTTTACTATATTAACTATTCTACAAAGTGGAAAACAGTAAAACTGAAGAAATATGCTTTAATTAGTAGGTGGGTCAAAAATGTTGACTGGTATTGCATATGGACAGAAATTGAAATTGAAGAAATTGTGAATTACTTGAATATAGTGCAAGGGTGCTAATACTTTTGGCGATGGCTGTACATACCTAAACATATGCACATACAAACCAGAAAGCAGTAGCAGTGCAATCTCTGTGGTCTACAGCTAGACAAACACATTGTAAACCAAAATCGTAAAACATCTTCAACAGCAATTGTATGTTGCTAGCCCATTATCAACCAACACTTTCATCTGGCACATTTTTTCAAAGGGTTTATCATTAACCAACAAAAACCTTTGTCAATGAATTGAGTGCAAAGGGAAAATATAAGTTACAAGGTTGACATATTATATGTGAATATCTGGCATTCAGTAAGAAAAACGTCAATGTTAACAGTTATGTGAACCAGTTGTTATGTAAATGAACTGCATTCAGTGGGATAATATTTATTTGTGTTGACATCAATTAAGATATTTTAACAAAAAAGGGGGCAGTGTTGAGGAGGACATTTCATTAACTCGGATGAAAAGGAATGTCAACCAATTTAATCTCAAGTCAATACATCTGCATTTAATGGGAAAACAGCCACCAGCCAATACATCAGATATATAATACAAGTATACAAAATCAAAGGAACCAAAAAACAGTACAGAAAAACACATCACAGGCCCCCAGAGAAACAATTGCATTCCTCCATAAGTAGGTCCCTCAAGACTTCCTAATAAATGATTTGGCAACAATACTAAGTATGGGTTTTGCAACTCAGGTTTCTATACTTCAACAGCATATTGTATTAGGTAATTCAGAAGCTTTTGTAGTAAGGCTTTGCAATAAAAAACTATAGAACAATTATGCAATCTACAGGTTTTAACAAGGTCAATTCAACCTTTTCATACAGGATACAGTTTCAGTTGTAACAAAATGAAGGCTGCTTTTGTTTACATCAAAAAGTTGTATATGAATAATGGCTGCTGCACTTTGATAGTATCACTATAGTCAGGAACAGGTAAAAAGATCACTTTCTGTAATAGAAGCGCACTGAACATACAATCTCCTTTACAACTCACATTATTTTTATCCTTCTTAATCCAAATGCAAAATTATTTGTATGTGGAAAATCATTCAGTCTGAGAGACATTTATAAAAAAAACTATGAATTCATCAGAGACCATCTTATGAGATTTGGAAAACATTTGTATTTAGTTTTGCCAGTATTAAGCACATGTTTCAATAAACAAAGGCTCCCTGTACTGCAGCAAAGTGAAACTGTTGCCTTGACAAGATCAGATCAGCAGAGGGGGCAATTGCAATCAATCAGTCACTGACACCATAAACAGGCAAAGGTGCCCAAGCCTACCGCGGACTATGAGTTCCCGTGAAATAGCATTATTAACTGTGTCGAAAGCTTATGATAAAATCTATCAACAAAGCCGCATCATTTAGTTTAACGTCTATGGCACTGGTGATATTGTTCACAACAAAATGTGCTACTGTCATGGGGCTGCGTCCTGGCAAAATGTTGGTGGTTGTATTTTATATTTATATTATTAAATGTATGATTTGGAAGACACGAATAATGGATAGAGCTTATAGAGGACAACCGTACGGTAAGCATTTTCAGAATTTAATTATTTTAAGTATAACCTGTTCGTTATTCCATGTTGTGGCTAGCAAATTCCACTAACATTCCACTAACTCGAAATAACTAAATTAGTTGATTCTTGTTGTTGTTTTCTTATTGACACTTATGTATTGATATAAACATAATTGATATATGCTCATCTTTTCCTACAGAATATCATGTATGGACCCAAGCATCCCCATTCAGCTTCAACAGATTGATAGTAATCTTTTCTTATGCACTGGAGATCTACTGACATAAGCATAAACCCTTTCACAATCATCTATTTCCATGGAAAGCAATGTACTAACATAAGCATAAACTTTTTCACAATCATCTATTTCCATGGAAAGCAATGTACTGACAAGCATAAACTCACAATCATCTATTTCCATGGAAAGCAATGTACTGACATAAGCATAAACTCACAATCATTTATTTCCATGGAAAGCAATGTACTGACATAAGCATAAACTCTTTCACAATCATCTATTTCCATGGAAAGCAATGTACTGACATAAGCATAAACTCTTTCACAATCATCTATTTCCATGGAAAGCAATGTACTGACATAAGCATAAACTCACAATCATCTATTTCCATGGAAAGCATATTTTCCGGCTGAATACAATGTATTGACATTGTATTGAAGTTAACTAGTTGATTCTCAAATCAGTACATTGTTTTCTATGGGAAAATATAAATCTGTCTAAAAAAATGTCTGATGCTCATGACAAAAGCTTGATTAAGATAATTATTAGTTGATGCTTACCTGTTTGCATTGCCATGTGAGGATGATGGTTTCCTGTGATATCATGTTGTTTGTATCAAAGTATGAAAGTCTATACACCAAGCAAGTTACTCCGGATATGAAGGCCTGCTAAATCACCTAAATGTAATGTGTTTGACCAGATAACTCCTCACCACGTAAGAAAAGTTGCTTTTCTTTCCTTGACCTGATTAAAGATAAGTTCACAATGCCAAAACATAATTATCGCATTGTGACCATGACGCTTAATCAATAAAGTGATAAAAAAAAATGATGTTTGCACCTAAACACAATGGAATATGTTGCGTTTTGTCGGACCAGCACAATAAGAGTTTGTTTCTTTAACAACGATACATATAGTTTTATAGGACACTGTTTCATATTAACACTGTAATAATCTTGTTATGTTTGTTGTAAACAGAGGTGCCAGTATAGAAGCAACATTATCAGATCAAACCAGAACAAACCAGAAATACATTTTATAACAAGCTACCGAACAGTGATATCATTGTTCACAAATATAGAAGAACTACACAGTTCCAAAAAAGGAGTGGGATAATATTGGCATATCAGTCAAATAAATAAAGATTAGGATATTTAAATACTGGAATGTAATAGCTGACATGGGGTCAGGGATTTGAGGTTTTAGGCTAGGTAAATGTATAAGCACTTTCTGAAAACAGCTGATGTGAAAATTACTTTTTAACATGTATATTTTGATTGAATTCCGATTGGCTTTTTTATGATAAGTGTTTATTGTAGTTGGGTGAAAGGATTCTTGAATGTGTATTATTTTGACCATGATTTGACTACGTACCTAAGACCAGAATATGTATGTATGTATATGCAGTACCAGTCAAAAGTTTGGACACACTCTTTCAAGGGTATTTCTTTATTTTTTACTATTTCCCATATTGTAGAATAATCACGAAAACATCTAAACTATGTAACCAAGCAAGTGTTAAACAGATAAACATAGATTTAAATTTTAGATTTGTCAAAGTAGCCACCCCTGGTCTTGATGACAGTCTTGAAAGAGTTTCCATACATAATGAGCACTTGTTGGCTGCTTTTTCTTCACTCAGCGGTCCAACTTATACCAAACCATCTCAATTGGGTTAAGGTTGGGTGATTATGGGGATAAGGTCATCTGAATCATCACTCTCCTTCTGGGTCAAATAGCCCTTACACAGTCTTGAGGTGTGACTTGCATCAATTACATTTTGAGAAACAAACAAAAGTCTCACTAAGCGTAAACCAGATGAGATGGTAAATCGCTGCAGAATGCTGTGGGAGCACTGCTGGTTGACGCTGCTTTCAATTCTGAATAAATCACAGCGTCACCAGCAAAGAACCCCCACACCATTACACCTCCTCCTCCATGCTTCCACAGATGATCCGTTTACCCACTCTGCATATCACAAAGACCAGGTGGTTGGAACTATGTTCAAATATATAATTTGAACTCATCTACGCCAAAAGAAAGATGTCCACCAGTCTAATTTCTCATGTGTCTTGAACCTAGCAAGTCTTATATTCTTATTTGTGTCCTTCAGTAGTGGTTTCTTTGCAGCAATTTGGCCAAGAAGACCTGATTCACAAAGTATTTTCATGAATTTATTTGGGCCGCAATATAAGGTGCAGTTAATAGTACATTTCTCAATATCTGTAATTAACTTATAAATCATGGTCTCCCTTTCCTGTGGTGGTCCTCATCAGGTTAAGTTTCATCACAGCGCTAGATAGCTTTTTCGACTGCACTTGAAGACATTTTCAGAGTTCTTCAAATGTGTTTCTCTCTGTTTATTTGAGCTGTTCTTGCTATAAAGAACAGCTGCAGCACATACATAATCAGGGTCTTCTGTATACCAACACTTTGTCACAACTGATTGGCTCAAAAGCATTATGAAGAAAAGAAAATCCACAAATGAACTTTAAATAAGGCACATTAAAATGCATCCAAGGTGACAACCACATGAAGCTGGTTCATAGAATGCAAAAAGGGTGCCAAGTTGTCATTAAGGCAAAGGGTGGATACTTTGAAGAATCTAGAAAATGAAAAGTATTTTATATCTCTTTAACACTTTTTGGTTGCTATATGATTCCATTATAGTTTTTATATCTACAATATGGAAAATAATGAAAATAAATACCCTTGAATGAGTAGGTGTGTCCAAAATTTTGACTTGTACTGTATATATATTTATGAACCCTATTCTCTCTATAGCTTTTTACTCTTCAAGAGAGCTCTGGTCCAAAGTAATGGACTTTGTGGGGAATAGGCTGCCAACCAGGACATAATGGGACAGAGGGGGTGTTTGTGAGGTGATGGAGGGGGGTAGGAAGGAAGTGAGAGGTCTGTCTGCTGACTGTTGAACAAAAGACCAGTCTGCAACTTGATCCCCCTGACCAACACCCCTCACACATGCACACACACAGACACACACACACACACACACACACACAGTTGTGCATTTCTATCCTAGTGGGGACCAGAAAACAAAAAATTCCATGTTTCATAGCCCTATACTTAAAATAACCCTAACCTCAACAACCTAACATTTATGCCTAAACTTACCCTAGCCCTAATGCCTAACCTGTAATAAGTAAACATTAAAGTAACCTAAATTCTTACATTATCCCAAATTGCAAGGTTGACCCTATACCTAACCTCTTATGTAGAGATATGCAGGTGGGACAACCATACGAATCAGCAGTAGACCAGTGGTGACAGAACAAAGGGCTTGGGTATGGATGTAGGGTGAGCATTGCCTGATGGTACAATTTGCCTTTCTGCTCCATAGGCATACCCATTGGTTTTGTAGTGGAGGGAAGCTTCAACAGAAAGCCAGAGGAGTGAGTCGATGAGCGCGGTGACATCGGAGAACTTGTACAGGCTGAACACTAAGTGGACTACGGCATTCTAGAAAGGAACCTATAAAGTATACATTGATTGATCATATATTGACAAACGTATAAATATAAAGGAAAATACATGGCAAGTGGGGTATTTTCGCTAGATACAAGCAACCATGGCAAGTGGTGTATTTTCGCTAGATACAAGCAACCATGGCAAGTGGTATATTTTCGCTAGATACAAGCAACCATTGCTTGATTGCATGCATTAGAGATTCTGAAGGCCAAACCACTCTTAAATCAGTCTATTTTATATATATATATATATATATATATATATATATATATATACAGCTCTGGGAAAAATGAAGAGACCACTGCAAAATTATCTGGTTTTGCTATTCATAGGTATGTGTTTGAGTAAAATGAACAGTTTTATTTAATTCTATACATTTCTGACAACATTACTCCCAAATTCCAAATAAAAATATTTTAATTTAGAGTATTTATTTGTAGAAAATAACAACTACTCAGAATAACCAAAAAATGATGCATTGTTTTCAGACCTAAAATAATGCAAAGAAAACAAATTCATATTCATTTTTCAACAACAAAATACTAATGTTTTTACTTAGGAAGAGTTCAGAAATCAATGTTTGGTGGAATAACCCTGATTTTTTATCACAGCTTTCATGCGTCTTGGCATGCTCTCCAACAGTCTGTCACATTACTGTTGGGTGACTTTATGCCACTCCTGGCACAAAAATTCAAGTAGCTTGGCTTTGTTTGATGGCTTGATCAAATTCCAGAGGTTTTCAATGGGGTTCAGGTCTGGAGATTGGGCTGGCCATAACTGGGGTCTTGATCTGGTGGTCCTCCATCCACACCTTGATTGACCTGGCTGTGTGGCATGGAGCATTGTCCTGCGGGAAAAAACAGTTTTCAGAGTTGGGGAACATCGTCAGAGCAGAAGAAAGCAGGTGTTCTTACAGGATAACCTTGTACTTTTTCATGCGTCTTTCACAAAGGCATATCTGCCCGATTCCAGCCTTGCTGAAGCATCCCCAGATCATCACTTAGCATAGCATAGCATAGCATAGCATAGCATCATCTTCCGCTTATCCGGGGCCGGGTCGCGGGGGCAGCAGTCTAAGCAGGGATGCCCAGACTTCCCTCTCCCCAGACACTTCCTCCAGCTCTTCCGGGGGGACACCGAGGCGTTCCCAGGCCAGCCGGGAGACATAGTCCCTCCAGCGTGTCCTAGGTCTTCCCCGGGGTCTCCTCCCGGTGGGACGGGACCAGAACACCTTCCCAGGAAGGCGTTCCGGAGGCATCCGAAACAGATGCCCAAGCCACCTCAGCTGACCCCTCTCGATGTGGAGGAGCAGCGGCTCTACTCTGAGCTCCTCCCGGGTGACCGAGCTTCTCACCCTATCTCTAAGGGATCGCCCAGCCACCCTGCGGAGAAAGCTCATTTCGGCCGCCTGTATCCGGGATCTTGTCCTTTCGGTCATGACCCAAAGCTCATGACCATAGGTGAGAGTAGGAACGTAGATTGACCGGTAAATCGAGAGCTTCGCCTTGCGGCTCAGCTCTTTCTTCACCACGACAGACCGATACATCGACCGCATTACTGCAGAAGCTGCACCGATCCGTCTGTCAATCTCCCGTTCCATCCTTCCCTCACTCGTGAACAGGACCCCTAGATACTTAAACTCCTCCACTTGAGGCAGGCACTCTCCACCAACCTGAAGTGGGCAAGCCACCCTTTTCCGACTGAGGACCATGGCCTCGGATTTGGAGGTACTGATTTTCATCCCCACCGCTTCACACTCGGCTGCAAACCGTCCAAGTGCATGCTGAAGGTCCTGGCTTGAAGGGCCATCATCACTTATCCTCCACCAAATTTCACAGTGGGTGCAAGACACTGTGGCTTGTAGGCCTCTCCAGGTTTCCTTCTAACCATTAGACGACAAGGTGTTGGGCATAGCTGAAAATTTGACTCGTCAGAGAATATGACCTTACTCCATTTCTCCACAGTCCAATCCTTATGGTCTTTTGCAAAATTTATCCTGGCTCTTCTTTGCTTCTCACTGATGAAGGGCTTTTTTCTAGCTTTGCACAACTTCAGCCCTACCCCTAGGAGTTTGTTTTGAACCGTCCTCGCCGTGCACTTCACCCCAGCTGCTGTTTGCCATTCTTTTTGTAGGTCACTTGATGTCATCCTACGGTTGTTAAGTGACAGTCAAATGAGTTGACGGTCATCTCGGTTAGTGGACAGTAGTTTTTGCCCTCTGCCAGTCTGTTGCTTTGCTGTCCCCAATGTCTATTGCTTGACCTTGTTCTTATGAACCATCGTCTTTGAAATTTTCAGGATGGAAGCAACCTGACGCTCACTGTATCCCTCTGACAGTAAAGCCAGAATTTAACCCTTCTTTTCCTCACTCAAAGCTTTTCAACTATTTTGTCATACTGAATAGTTATTTTTTTTATTCAAATTACTTTTGAGGGACTACTTGCACTGTTTTTGCGATCCAGCTGGTACTAATGCAAGAGGATAGTGATGACCACAGCAGTGTGTTTTGTAACTTTTCCTTGTTAAATTAGATTTGGTTCAGGTTAAATTAGATCACCTAATCAGTACCTCATTAAGTAATATGAGTTGTGCCTGTGTTGCAATTTAATAGACACATGAATGGAATGGCTGCCATACATTTAGAAATTCTGATTTAAGAAAAATAAGGAGTGGTCTCTTAATTTTTTCCAGGGCTGTATATGCATGCCTCAGCTTCTGTACTCAAATCATTGGATGCAGTCCATAATTAAGCCTTGCGTTTTATTACTGGTGCAAATGTTTGCACTCATCACTGTCTGTTCTATGCTTCAATTGGCTGGGAGTCACTGCCATCTAGAAGGGCCCAGACGTCAGTTGATGTTTTGATTTAAGGGAGTCACGCAAATAATTCCTGACTATTGAACAAAGAAAATTAGTTGGAAGACAGTAGTTAACAAACATGCTCTCAAAACTAGATAGTGCTGGAGATACCGTAGGCCAATTTATAACTGGATAAAACTGCTTTTAAATATTTTACCCTGCACTCATGGAATGCCATTCAGTGATCTTAAGTTAAATCGTTTAGTACCTAAGACATTAAAAATGTCTTATAAATTCTATTTTCATTGTCAGTTGTGATTGTTTTTCTTAATGTATGTTTTATTTATATTTTTTGTATTTGTATTTTTGTAATCCAGGGCTCAGCTGTTAGTTGTCAACAAACAAACTGTTTAAAGATGAGGTCAAGTGCACTGCCTGCCTTGGTAGTGTGAGGGAACTGGGAAAGGTCATAAACGGAAACAAGATTTCAGCTGAGGGCAGCCCTTCTCTTCTGTCAGGCATAAACTGCAGTGGGCATCCATTTTGTTTTATAATTCTTCTATTCAGTCTGTGAATCACCAGGTATGTCTCTTTCCACACATTTAGAATTCAGTTCTTTGTTATTCAAAACTGCTTTGCTGTCATGCCCTACATTTGAGACGTGAAGTTTGAGAAGGTGAGCAATGTTTTCTAAGTTAAAAGTGGGTTGCTATTGTTTTGAACAATGGTGAACCTGACATTTCATCTCTTAATTTTGTTATTTAGATATTAATTTTGTCACTCTTCTTGTTTATGTGGTCACGTTTAAATATTATCTCTGAATCTATAGTGGGAAATACTTTTTAATTAGAACCATTATAAAAAGTATTAATTACATTTTCTTTTCTTTTCTGGGAAGTCCAGCTACAATTACTGCACCAACATTGCTCTTACTTTAGGCTGGAATGGACAACTGACATTGACAGCAAGGAATTCAAAAGAAGACAAAGACACGTGACTAAAGCAGAAGACACAAAATCTCCACTTAGAAGATATGAGTAGCCCGATGACGCCACCACTGCCACGACCAGACGTTCTCAGACTGTGGGAAAACACAGTCAGATGAAGAAAGAGCAGCTGGAGTAGCAGTTTTTTCTGGGGTTATCCAGGTCTGCCAAAACGTAATGGTCTGAAGGACAGCAGAGCCCTTGACAAAAGACTGAGTTCCATATGCTGCCAGGGACCAGGTTCTGTGGGGAGAGAATATGAGGGTTTCAGCCGAGGATGGGTAGCAACCCAGGCCAAAAAAGATAGTCAGACAGGGACAGAAACCAAAAATTTGACAGAGCTAAAAAGCACATGTCAAGAATAGTTTTTATTTATTAATGTATTTTTTTAAGCCATGACATGATCCTCAAGTGTGATAGTGGCACAGGACCGTATCCTCTTCCTCAAACTTGGTACTCCACAGAACTATCTTGGTTTCAGACGGCTGCAACTTCACATCAAATTACACTAATTACAGCGAGACACATATAATAATAATAATACAGCCACGATTGACAAACTCAGCAGGTGCACTGGTCACATTGCAGTTTGTTTGGTTGTTCACATTTAAATGAGCGAGGTGTGATGAAAGGGTCAAGCTCAAATGTCTTTTGCAATGAATTCCAGTTATCTCTGACTGGAATGAATGACGACCAAAGAAACTGTGTAATGTCAGCTTCTTATTAGTTCATTTTATTTGGGTTTTCACTTGTGTTATTTATTATACCTTTATTGTCCACTTGCTTTGTCAATGTAAACAACTTTTTTCCATGCCAATAAAACCCTTTTCATATACTTTTCTTCTTTAGCCCTTCTTTTAAATATGAATGAGAAGACAGCCTGGCTCAGGGACACAATGCCATGTTTCCACCTTGTGATTTAATCAATCAACCTTTTGATAACCTTTTAATGCTCTGATCAATACGCTACCCTGCCACTCTCAAAATTACTATTTATATATGTTTTACTGTTGTTTTCATGCCAGGCATGTATCAATTTCCTATCCATCGTACACGTCAGACCATGTGGCATCGTGATGCTGCACATGTTTGGCATGACAGCTAACAAACATGGCATTAGAGGAGTACCGTCTGGCCTCTCCACTGACACAGTGCATACATTTTGGCTATGGTTCAAAACATATGACCTCATTCTACAATCTTCTATCCATGTTTAATAAATGTTTTCATTCATGTGAGTTGAACAGAGACAAACGCCCAGTCCTTCAACACGCCACGCTCCACAGCTCACATCTAACTCTAGGCCAAGACCCAAACAAATATGGCTCCATGCTTTTGAGGCATCGCTGGTAGAGATATTTAAAGTCCACCTAAAGCTGCTTTAAGCAGTAACACAGTTGTTTTTTGGTCTGAGATCTGACAACAGCCATGTATGTAAATGCGCAGCCTTCAGGGCATGTCTGCTGCTGCAGCACTCTTTCAAATCTGTCCCACTCTCTCTTCTACTTTTCTGTCAAATAAACCATTAACATGCAGTATAAAGTGCAACAAAAAAGCTTAGCAAAGCTACAATTTTTATATGCATATGCATACAGTCCATTGCAAGGAACCATTTCAAGTCAATTATTCATATTTGCAATTTTGGTTAGTTGACGGATTCTTGAAGGAACAAGTAGTAGTTCAATGGTCCAAAAGGTTTGTTGAGAACACTGGCCTGGAGGTGTGGCTTAAGGGCATGGCTTTTTGGACTACCTGTTAAAGTAAATGTTGAAAACCCTGAAAACAGGTTAAAAATACCAAATTTGCCAAAGAAGGGATAGCTCTATGTTGGCTTATTTCATTTATGTATGCTATTCAAATATAATAATACTAAATATATTTATATATAATGGACTAACATTTGTATTGGGTTAAGGTAATCCAACAAAACATTTTTAAATACACAACATGAAGAAGTACATCATTCAGCCGAATTCTATTTGGCCTATGAGGGGTCAAGCAGACATATCGTTTCGTCATGACTAAAATGTAATTGTTTGTAAAAATTGTTCTGTAACCCTAAAATAACAGGTTATTTAAAATAGAGTCATAACTCTAACATAACAAAGCTATGTCAAAATAGATCTCTAACTCAAACCTTACATAATACAGGTTAGTTAAAAAAGATCCGTAATTGTAACATAACACAGGTTTGGCCATTAATAACACTGTAGGCAATGTGTCCCAAATTGCACCCTTTCCTTTAGTGCATTACTTCTGACCAATGGATCTTGATCAAAAGCACTATATACTGTAGGCAAAACGGTGCCATTTGGAACGTATCCTTACTCTACGTGCAATTCTCGGATTACTGTCAATTATAAGTCAATTATGCCCCTCTATGTCCTGACCCGACCAGACAAGTGAATGTGGGTCACAGGCTAGTGTGTGTACACACAATCACCTGATAATTAACATGAAGTAAACAGAGTTGAGCCAATAGGAGAGTGTCTTAATGATCTGCCGAGATCTCCCTCCCTCTCTCGCTTTTCATCCCTCTTTCCCTTCACGTCCCTCTCCATCTCAACCCCCATCCCTCTCTCATTTTCCTTCACTCACAATTGCTCCACAAAGACCTCTTTATCTCTAATGAGGGGTAAAGTGTCACATTGTTTCAAGACAATCAACCTCTCCATTAAAGAGAGTGATATATATATATATATATATATATATATATATATATATATATATATATATATATATATATATATATATATAGTAGTGTTCAGGGTATACTGGTATTGTAGGTCCTACAAATCTAAAGATCAATGTGGCTATGTTAAACACTTTTTTGAAGTTATTGTGAAAAAAATTCAATTTGCATATTAGAAAAGTTTCGGTGCCTAAGAAAAATATTCAGATCCCATCCCGTTCTCAAAATGTTTGTGTTTAAGATTTAATTAATTCATAATTAAATACATATTTTGGGGCATCTACCTTCACACAATACCCCATAGAAGTCTGCCAATTTATTGAAAATCTGAAACTTTAATGTCATGTACATAAGTATTCGTAAGATAGGCATGACACTTAAGCCACGTTTCCATCAGAAGTACCCGGAACCTTTAGTCCCAGGAACTACTTTTCAAGGAATTGAAAGTTTCCTTCAGCCCACTATCGTGTGTGTTTCCACCACGGTCTAAAGACCTGCGAAGATTAGGCAAATTAGTGCAGTGACTTATGTTATTACCCTGACGTATGTACCACACGCCATACAAAGCGCTTGACAGGCATCTTTATCAGTTTTGCCAACTTAGCGACTTTGCCGCTATATTTAGCGAGTATTCAAACATCTCTTGCGACTCTTTAAAATCTTTTTCTAGTGTTATTGGAGACTTTTGGCGTCTGACGTGAAAGCACGTATCATCCTTTCTCTTCTCAACGAGCAGCGGGTGCTGCCGTGGGCCCCTCCCCTGTCCCAAAGCACTCACAGGCGGCCGCTAGCTGATCCCGCCCTGGCTTCCGTTCAGGTTGGGATGTATATGTAAAATGTTCTTTGTCTAAAATAAATCACTGCACAAAAAAAATAAATCCATGCATTTGACTCACACAGCCTCAGTCACTTACTCACCTCGTCCACTGTTCCAGAATTGTGACATTAAAAAAAAAGAATCGATAGAAGAAAGTTAATTTGTGGTTCTAACAATATTTAGGGTTTTTTACTCACTTTTAATCTCTCCCATAACGTTATTCCACTCTCTTACAGCGTCCATCACAATTACATGCACATGGCCAATTATGCAAAGCTAATGACGTCATTTATCAACTTCTATGGACTTTTAGGACAGCCAATAGCTACTTTCCTTACTGAGGAGTTGGCAACACTGATATGCGAAAACTGCAATAGCACCGTAACCATGGAGGTGATTCGAGTTGTGCGGCTGTTGATCGCGAGTTATTGGTTTGCAAAGAGACGAGCAGTGGTAGCAAAGTGGATTCAAAATGTTCCAAATGCTTGACTTAAAGCAAGTAAACAGATTTTACGAGCAATTGCGGAGATTGACCGTGAGATGCCTGAGATGGATTCACGCCATCGTGCATACATTTTTTTTGTTTGATTCAATAAATATTTCAGCAGTAAGCGAGACAGTCTGTGGCATTTCTTCTGTTTTCAGGTTTACACAAACAGCCACTATACACACATATTTGGTTCCAAAACTATTTATTTATCTGCAGAAATGTAGGCGCACAATACAAATGTGCAAAACACAGGTATAAATGACAACTCAGTTTCCCGGAGTGAATAATGTTCAGCTCACCTTAACATTACAGATCGCCGTTTCCAATTCCCGCCGGAATTGGTCCTCCACTCCACTAGTGGAAAATTCAATTGTTTGGACAATTGTTAAGAAATGCACACACCTTTCTATACAAGATCCCACTCTTCACAGTGCATGTCAGATCAGAAACCAAGCCACGGAGACCAAGGAACTTTCTGTAGACCTACAAGATAGAAATGTGTAGAGGAATTGATCTGAGGAAGATTGTTTTATTTATTAATTATATATTGAAAGCAATTCTCTTCCTGGAGCTGGCACCCTGGCCAAACTAAGCAACCGGGATGGAATGGCCTTGGTCAGGGAGGTTACCAAGAACCCAGTGGGCACTCTAAAAGACCTGTATGGTTTCTCATCAGAGATGGGAGGACCTGCTTAAAGACAACCATCTTTGCATAACTCAATCAATCAGGCCTTTATGGTACAGTAGCTAGCCAGAAGCAAAATCCTGAGTAAAAGGCATGTCACATGAAGTTTCAATAGGTCTGAATGCCAAGCGCGACATCTGGCTATAACAATGTTCCACCCATCACATGGATAATACCATCCCTATGGTAAAGCCACACATTTCACGTTTTTGCTCTGTTATTCTGGGCAGTATTGTGTTTTTTTACTGTTATTTATCCAAATTAACACATAAGTCCAAGGCAATACATTCTGTGATGGCAAAGTTGTTTTAAGCTGAATTTTGCCTACATCATTTTGTATTTTGATTTGGAGTTGTAGGACCTATGTAGCTTTCCCAGCTTTCCAAAAATTATTTAGGAAAATTATTTGATACAACAATGTGTCTTCAGTGTTATTGTATATAAAATTGCTTCTACAAAATTTACCAGGATTTCCATTAAATCATATATTTTTTTGGGGGGAGGGAGTTATTTAATAATTGATTGATTTGTCTATATCCTGTGTCCTAAAGATTGGATAAGGCCAGTATCCAAAATTATTATATTATTTTATTGATTGAGAATAAAATCTACTTATTGTACATTTTCCCACAGCATAATGTGCTTCCCCTAATATTGTAGATCAGCCTGTGTGCTTCCTAGAGAAAAACCTAAATCAGCTCTTTGTTCAAGAGACTCTACTGAATATAGAACATATTTGTATACATTTTTAGCTCCCACTGGTAATTATTAAGGAATGTATTTGTAAGTGAACCTGATGAGGGAGATTTTCCACTGACTCCTTTTGGTTCATCACACATGCACATTCCAAAGACTCTCCTGATTTGAATGGATAACTTCTGATTTTGTAGCTCCAACCATTTAGTCATGGCGATTGTGTAATGAAACAATACATGCACCACTGACGACTCCAGGTGAATTTGGCTTTATTTAAGGCTCTGTGTGTCTTAGTGGAAAATGGTAATGATTAGCACATTCCCCTGGCTCATCCCTTTCAACTGATATTTACAGACGTCAGAGTGACGTCTGTCTTGTTAGGGAATCCCATCTCTGTAAAAATACAGCAAATGATGCATTCGGGTTATGCATTTGCTGTAGGATTCTGCAGAATACAGTGCGGTGTGGCTAGCACAAGCATTAGGGAATTGGGAGACATATAACGACATGACCAAATTCAATCACACCCAAGTGATGATAGACTCTGCTGGATTAAGTATGCTAAGAACACATTTTTATTTACAGAAATTACCTCGGAGCAATTAGGCTTAACTGTCTTGCTCAGCAACAAAATGACAAGGATTTCCACCTTGTTGGTTGGGAGATTTGTACCAGCTACCTTTGTTTAACTGGACACTGGTAACCACTAGTCAACCCCAACGGCCAAGTATGTCTGTCCATGCACGTGTGCTTGTGTGTGTTCTTGTGTATGTGCACTCGTTCCTAAAACCAACCCCTACAACACCCGACCACTGCGACACTGAACATGGTGAATTGGAGAAGTACCAACGTTGGCCACTAGGCTATCTTGCCAAACCATTCATTTAATATTTTGCACATGCACATAACAATAAGAAAAGTGGAGAAAGTATCCAAGATGTACGACCACTCGGAAATGGTTTGTGGTATTGTAATACTACTCGGTTTAGTGAAACTTCGTTCTGTATCATATTATTAGTGAAATGTTGTCAAAGTGACAAAACTAAAATATGCCCTCCAAGGCTCCAATATTAGGGGCTCCAGTAATCCACATAACACAAAAAGAAGCTGTCAAGAGGCAGTTGCCTCATTGATACCCAAAACTTGGCTGGCTCTCTTACGTAATGAAGGCATGTATGCCCAATTCACCAAACGGATCATTAATTGCTCTTCCCGCCCCCCCCCTCTCCTTTTGAATGGGTACAGCCCTATGCTGCCTGAGCCACCCACCGAGGCACCATGGCCTCATGTCCCTTATGTCTCACACTCATTAAACTGGCCTTTTGTGTTGAAAGCTGCCCTTCTTTTGTCCGTTCTGTGCCCACACGCCCACCCTACAGGAAGAGGGCGACCACACGGGTCTCAGAACACAGTGACGTCGTCTCTGTCTCTCATCGCCGTGAGGACAGCAGGACGGAGCAGCCAAGGTGAGCGATCACATGGGTGTTCTCTGTGGGCCTTATCACTGAATCAATCCCTCCTTTGTCCTGCTCGGTAGTGGGAGAGAGAGCCCTAGAGTTCTGGTCAAAAGTAGTGCACTACGAAGGAAACATGGTGCCATTTTCATTGCGGCACCGGTCAAATTGCTCTGACCTATAGAGCTCCAGTCAAAAAGAGTGGGTCGTATAGGGAACAGAGTGTCATTTCAAAATCAACCTGAGTCGAAAGTTCTGGTCAAAAGTAACACACTGTGGTATGAATAATGTGCTACTTTGTATGCAGCCCCTTAGACAGTAATGAGACTGCCTATCTGCCAGGAGTGCAGCAATATACCTCTTACTGACCTAACTCTATAATAGCACATTGTTTGAGGCCAATAAAAACAAGGGTCTGAGAGGTAGAATTTTCACACCACTTGGAGTGAGAAGCCAAAACTGGCATAGATACTGGGCCTATAAAAGTGCTCTTTTCACGAGTCAGGTGAGTTTACAGACCTGGGACGGCTTTAAAAGGAAAGAGAGCGAAAGAAAGAGAGGAGAATGAGGACAACAACAACATGGGGGACAATAGCATGCTCCACCTCTTTACAAGCAAAAACATGAGACATGAACACACACAGTAACTGACAAAATTAGCAGCTAGCTGCCAGCTATCATCTTCAGCTTCCTCGAAGACTTGAGGATAGGCCCTCTCTGGTATCACCATTCCTTAAATATTTAGGAGGCTTCCATGGTCTCACTCTCACACCCGCGCTCTCTCTCTCTTCTGATCACTCTCTTTCCCTCCCTCTCTCTCTCCCTCCCTCTCTTTCCCTCTCTCTATCTTTCTATCTCTCTAGGATATGTGAGATGTCAGCCAACGAGTCAACACCAGGTGAATATTCGCTTAGAGATAGTGGGAAGAGTTCAGAATGCTGCTTCAGCTCAGGCCTTGTGACCAGATTCCACTAATTAAAGGAGAATTTCACTATTTTACAACTCAACGTAAATTATTCCTTAAAAACACCTAGGCCCAGCGAGGTCCAGTAGTCTGGGACACTGCCTCCAGTGCACGCATTCAGCAGCATGGGCTGGAAGCAGAAGCCCAGACTTGAACCCCAGAGATCATCTTGGCTGTGCGCTTCAAGTCGTTGTTGTGCTGAATGAGGAATCTCTCCCCCAGTCTGAGGTCATGTGTGCTCTGGATCAAGGACCTCTTTGAATTCTACTCAGTTCATCCTTCCCTGAATTCTGACCAGACCCTGCCTTTGAGAAGCATCCCCATAGCATGATGCTCCCACCACCGTGCTTCACTTCAGGGTTGGTATTAGCCGGGTGATGAGTGGTACCTTGGTTTCACCAGATGTACAGCTTGGCATTCAAACCTAATAGTAGAAGACAGAATATTTTTTTCACTTCATGCTCTCATTGAAATGCCTTTGTCATAATCCCCTTACTGAGGAGTGGCTTCCATCTAGCCACATAAAGGCCTGAACGAGTGCAGCAGAGATGGTTGCACTTCTGTCAGGTTTGCTTATCTCTGCAAATAAACTTGGTTAAAGTGGCCATTTGGTTCTTGGTCACCTCCCTGACCTATTGTGTGTTGTGGGATATTGCACAATTCTTCAAGAAGAAAAGCAGTTATTTTAAGAAAGGAAGAGGTGGAAATCTTCTTTGCACACTAGAACATCCCATGAAGGTTCCATGATGTTCAGCTCTGGTGACTGAATGTGTTTCACCTCATCCTGGTGTTCATAAACAACCCTTGAAGTTGTTTAGCAGTGTTTATGGGGGAATAATCATCTTGGAATCTTGGAACATCATAAGGGAACAGTATTTGCATCATTGGGTGCCCCTGGTCCTGTAAAAGGGCCATACCGGTAGTACATGTAGGGTATAATGTGTCAGAATTGTGATTTATGGCCCTGGAGGGTGGGACTTCCAGATTGATGTGACAGGTGGGCGGGACATCCAGACAGGTGTTATAACAGGAGGGTTATGTTTGATGATTAACAAATGGACCTTAGGGTTCCGGAAGGTTAAATACCCAGGATATAAATAAGTGTTGTGTCAGCTGTAACATGTTTGGTGTTCAACAAAAGGGTGCCAGGGGTCCAGCAACTCTATTCTGACAAGTGGTACAACAGATGTAAACTTCCATGTTTTACAATGTGCGTGTAACATGGTGTTTTTCCACAAGCATAGAGTTACACGTGGAAGACATGCTTTTTGTGTAAGATATAAAGAAGGGGTTATGGACTTTTTAACAAGAGATGGGCCTTAAGATCAGATCTGCCCTGTAGTAATGGTCCCTTTTTAACCGCTATTACAAATTGTAGTATATGCAGGTTGAAAACCATCCCATGTTTCACGGTTTGTAGTCCAACACAGCACTACAGTAAACAAACATCGCATGAGCAATGCTATTATTTTGAAGAAACAGTCATGGCCTGGGCCAACATATATTACGCATAGGTGGATTGTGTCGCAGTTTGGGTTTTAAAATATTGTTATAAATAAAAACAAGGATATTGGTACATGTGTATGTATGAGCAATGGTGAGTTTTGTAATAAATTTTTTTGTTTTAAGTGAGCATTAACTTTTAATTTGCATTATATGGCAAAACATTACAAAGTTACCCGCCAGGTAGCGTATAAATTTGCATGAACAACGGTGAATCGTTGACAGGTCAGGATATGTTATTTCAGGTAATTAAAACATTCGTAAAGGAGTCTTTTGAAATTGTATAACGAGGATCAACGCGAGATTGTTTTCCACACATTGGTAGAAATGTTTAATAATAGGCAACGTTGGTAAAAAAAAAACTGTAGTATTTGCGATTACCGGTTTGTGTTAGTATGGGCGTATGCTGTCACTTCCGGGTAAGATGTGCTGCATTCTCGTAATGAACCAACTGGTGAAATCTGATTTTTGATTGCTGTATTATGGTCTTGTGTTTGTTAAATGTTGAACAGATTAATGGTGATATGGTGACAGCCAGCATTTATATGTAAGCAGATGAGTTTATCGTTAATATATAAAATTATATGATGTGATGTCACGGCTGAGCCGCGATAACTAACGAGAATGGCATTTCTACCAGACAGGAAGTATCAATATATTTGGTTGTCAAACGTCAACAATCATCAGAACTAAATAGTTACGTTTTATCCAGAATTTTAATCATTGCAGGCTGTATAGTTCTAACAGAATTTCTATCTAACGTGAAGAACAATGAAATGTAACCAATGGCGTGACTTGCTGGAGGCCCCCTGGCTGCGATGTAAAGACAGCTGTTGTTTCAAGGGTGGAGTATATAGTTTCTGTTGTAAGTACAAGTTATTTTATTTGAAGTAATTGATTTTAAATGTGCTGCAATTACAAACGTTAACAAACGAGACATTTGAACTTTTTAAGAATGTGTAAATCAATTTTATGATTGCGCAATCCATGCATTTTTAGCTGTCTTTCATATTGCCTGTTTAAATCTTCGGTTTAGGTTGAGCGGAATTAAACACCAGCCATGTTTGGTAAACCAAATTTTGGGCCTTCAAATCTTGGTAAGTAGACTTTTGACATTATTGTTAATCAGCTTTAATTATCTGTATACGCTTGTTAATCCTCTTTGTATTTAGACCAAGTGACCAGCATCTGTGTCGGTTGGACTGGGCGGTTGTGATCTTACACAACCTGAGCAGATACTTTTTGTGTAAGGTTTTTACAGAAACTGCGCTGTATGTAAATGTATGTTTGAGTTAGAATATTTTAACCTGAAAAGTGGATCCTTATTTACATGTTAAGCTAGAGAAATGGCGAAAGATAATGCTAACAACCGACCAGACATGGAACAGCCAACAACCTCTACACAGAATCAGTCGACCACACCCCAAAATACAAATGAACCAACCATTACTTTGTTACACAGCGATGCACACAATAATCCTCAGATACAACGCTTGTTAGCCGAGCTTAGTAGCCCCCATTTTTCACATGATCTAGTTGACTGTCCCTCGAGCTCTCTGATGCAAACTCAGTGCAGTGATGGCAATGTTAGAGGTACACAACTTAATGCGTTTGACAATGTTGAATTACAACAGTTGATACATTTACAAAATACTGGTGAAGTTGGTGATTTTGGCACATTCTATGAAAGTATCATGGCAGACTTGGATACTTTCATTGTTAGAGCTTCAGACTTTGTACACGGGCCTGGTGATCGTCTGCAGATTGAGTTGATTGGTGAATCTCTGATAGATCCCGTACATGTGACCATGAGAGCGGATGAATATAATGAACACAAGTTTGGTAATTTACTAGAAAGTGTTATGCAGAGTAATGCTGAGATTATGATTGATGCTGGTGGTACAAATTGTCAAATACCCGCGAGTGTGATGCCCTGCGACGTAAAGCTCAAACACTGTTGATAGAGCAGATTATAAATAAAAAAAGAAGGCATTTATATGTGGCTGTGAATAATGATTCTACATGTTTTTCTGTTTGTTTGATGGGTATGTTGAACCCGCAGTACACATGCTGAGGCCCTGATTAGTGGTCGTGAGTTACATAAGGGCGCTGGTTTAGCATTAGCTGATTGTGTGGCATTCACAGATATTGTTCAGGTTGAAGAAATGACAGGGTGTAAAATTGTTGTCTTTCACCGAACACGGGATGGTCACTTAACCAAGTTTCAAAACAGCGAGGACACCCACCCTAGAACTGTCTTTATGTACTTACACGATAACCATTTCTACGGTATCATGAATCTGAAGGGTTTTCTGGGTGTGTCTTATGTCTGTGACTGGTGCTATACCGGTTTCAACACACGTGGTGATCATGGTTGTAAACATAGCTGTAGTGTCTGTCTTCATGAAGATTGTCATACCCAACCCCCGTAACACAAAGCAGTGCCCTGACTGCAAACGGATAGGTTATTCAGATTTTTGTTATAGCCAGCATAAATGCTTGAAGCACCACAAAAGTGTGGATCGTTGGGTTGGGCAGGTGTGACCAGAAGAAATACTGTGTCGATTGTGGCTGTTATTACAATGTTAGTATTACCAACTATAAAGCGCACAGGTGCATGGCTAACATGTGTCCCAATTGTAACGTGGATCTTGCGGTTGAAATGAATCATCAGTGTTTTATAAAACAGTCTGGGATTTCACCAGGACATCAAATGATCTTTTTGCAGATTACATGAGAACATTCCTGAAGCACAAGCAGGAAGCTAGTGGCTTCCTGCCATCTGTGGTTGACTATGAGGCTAAAGACCAGTATATCCGTGAATATCATGAAATGGAGGGTGTGCAGCTTGACAAGGAAAACATTGTTGTAAACAGTGCTAGGCGACCTTTGGCTAAATTGGCAATGAATAGTCTTTGGGGTAAGATGGGTGAGCAGACTAACCTTATTAACACAATGTTAATTACAGATCCGTAGGAGTTTAGCCTCTACCTTTTTTCCAGTGAAATAGAAGTTGGTTATTTCTCTTTAATCTCAGACACAGTTGCGATGGTACAGTGGCGTTACACAAAACAGACACCAATCAAACCACGTAACGGCAACATTTTTATTGCCGCGTTCACAACCGCTTATGCTAGACTCGAGTTGTATTCACTCTTGGAGAAGTTGGATAGACGTATACTCTACACAGACACTGATTCAGTGATCTTTGTCACACGCCAAGGGGATTGGGTGCCCCCACTGGGGCCATTCTTGGGTGACTTGACAGATGAGTTACCAGATGGTGACAGCATCGTACAATTTGTTAGTGGCGGGCCAAAGACATACGGTTACAAAACCGTTAAAGGTCTGACCTGTCTCAAAGCAAAAGGCATTACGCTCAACAGCTACAACACAACCATTGTTAACTTGGAGACGCTGACACGACTGGTTGATAACTTTGCACAGGGCGAGGGTGGTGATGATGATCACGTCCTTGCTAATGCAGACACAATTGCTATAGATAAAAGAACATTCACATTGAAAAACCGAGTAGTGTCTAAGCATTTCAGAGTTGTGTATAACAAGCGTGTACAGTTCCCTGATTACAGCACAAGGCCTTATGGGTACTAAACCACATTCTAGGATGGATAGCGGTTTTGACCCGCGACTTCAACACCCGTTCAGCTGTGTCATTAGTGGCCCCCGTAACTCGGATAAAACATATTTTGTGAAGATGTTGTTGGATAATGCTGATGTTGTTTTCTCCAAAGAAATTCTAAATATCATCTGGGTTTATTCATGTTGGCAACCAATGTATGATGGAATGTTGAAGGTGAGGGAGATTACTTTTATAGAAGGTCTACCAACATCGCTGTGTGATGACAATCTGCTACCGATTCAGAAAAACAACCTTTTAATTATTGACGATTTAATTATTGACGATTTAATGGGTTATTGCTGGAGCTATATTTCGCCTCCCTCAGCCCTCACCCGGGGGATAGGGAGAAGGTCTCGGCCCTTGTCTCCTGCCTGAGGGGCAAGGCGTTGGACTGGGCCAACTCCGTTTGGTCTGCTAACGGGCCGGAGTTGGCCCATTACGAAGTGTTCGTTGGCCTCTTTAGGGCTGTTTTCGATCATCCACCCGATGGCAGGGAGGTCGGCGAGCGACTAGTGCACTTCAGGCAGGGGACGAGGAGCGTGCAGGCCTTCGCCCTGGAGTTCAGGACCCTTTCCGGTGCAACTTACAGCCTGACGTCTGTAGGTAGCTAGCATGCTGGGACGCCATGTTGACGTTTGACCAGCTCGTCGACATGGCGATCCTGCTGGACAACCTGCTAGCCACCCGTGGACACACCAGGAATGATCTGCCCCCACCGGCACACCCTGTCGTCAGACCTGAAACCATGGAGGTGGGAGGTGCCGCACAAAAGGAGACGGTGCGATCTAGGGAGTGTTCCTTTTGTGGGAGGAAGGGGCCCTCTGCCTCCCACTGTTTCCAGCAGAGAAGGGTTAAGCGGAAGAAGCCTGACACCCCTACACCGATTCAGGTGAGTAGACCACACACACTGTCAGGGCTCTCTGCGAATCACATGACACTTTTGGTGGCCTTCCCTGATTTCCCCACTAATTCTCAGTGTAAGGCACTCGTAGACTCAGGCGCAGCTGGGAATTTTATGAACAGCAGTTTCGCACAGAGGCTGCGCATTCCGCTGGTGCCATTGTCTAGACCTAGGTCCATTACAGGCTTAGACAGCAAACCACTGGGTACTGGTCTAGTTGAAAACGTCACTGTGCCCCTCACTTTGAGTGTACAGCACGCCCATACAGAACAGATTGAATTTCATGTTATTCACTCTCCTGCTTTCCCTGTGGTGCTGGGCCTTCCATGGTTGTCGGGACACAACCCAACAATTTCCTGGTCGCAGAGAGTGTTGACAGGGTGGTCTCAGGGGTGTCAGGAGATTTGCCTAGGTGTTTCCGTTGGTGCGACCTCGGTGGAAAGTCCAGACAATGTCTCCGCAGTGCGCATTCCCCCGGAATGATGCCATATGGGTTGATGAATGCCCCGGCAGTGTTTCAATCCTTTGTGAACGATGTATTTAGGGACATGCTGGGACACGAAGTTGTAGTTTACATTGACGACATCCTCGTGTATTCCACTACGCGTGCTGAGTATGTGTCTCTCGTTTGCAGGGTGCTGAGGCGGCTGTTGGAGCATGGCCTGTACGTGTTCTTCCAGCGAGCCGTCTCTTTCCTCAGGTTTCGGATTTCCGTCGGCTTCGGCAAGGTAGCAGCTCCTATTACTTCCTTATTGAAGGGTGGGCCGAGCCGGATCACCTGGACGGCCCAAGGCAGACGTGGCATTTCGCACCCTTAAGAGAATGTTCACCTCTGCCCTGGTTCTGGCTCACCCCGATCCGTCGCTGCCATTCATGGTGGAGGTGGATGCCTCGGAGGTAGGGATAGGTGCTGTGTTATCCCAACTGTCAGGTACCCCTCATAAGCGCTTTTTACTTGCGGAAGCTCAGCGAGGCAGAGCGCAACTATGGCGTCTGTAATTGGGAGCTGTTGGCTGTGTTTTGCGCCTTGACTGTTTGGAGACATTGGCTCGAGGGAGCGAGACACCCGTTTGAAGTCTGGACCGACCACCGTAACCAGGAGTACATCCGGGCGGCGAGGAGACTGAACCCTCGTCAGGCCAGATGGGCGTTGTTTTTTGCCCGGTTTGATTTCACGCTTTCATACATGCCGGGTACGAAAAACGCCAAGGCAGATGCGCTGTTTCGGTTGTTCGACGCGAGTGGAAGGCGAGTAGATGAAACACCGATTCTGCCCAACTCGTGCATTGTGGCGGCGGTTGTGTGGGACGTGGACGCGGACATTCAGCGAGCGTTGCACAGCGATCCTGGGCCTCCTCAGTGTCCTGCGGATCGTCAGTACGTTCCGCTGGATGTCCGTGACCGTCTCATCTACTGGGCCCACACGTCCCCTTCCACGGGTCACTCGGGCATAGACCGTACTGTGTGCTGCCTTACCGATAAGTACTGGTGGCCTGGCCTGGCCAAGGATGTGAGGGCGTACGTGTCCTCCTGTTCGATGTGCGCTCAGTGTAAGGCACCTAGACACTCAGTTCACGTCTCGGGTCTGGAAGGCCTTTATGGGTCGATTGGGGGTCTCCACTTCCTTGACCCCCTTTCAGTGTGTCCTGGGGTACCAGCCAGTCTTGGCACCCTGTCAGAGCCACCCCTAGACCGGGGCTCTGGCAGGGGATGACTGGTCCCGGCGCGCCAGGGACCGCCAGAAGTCCGCTGCTGACCGCCGGCGTAGCGACGACCCGGAACCTCCCTCTCCACCTGCCCTGCCAGAAGCTGGGCCTGCGGTTGGTGGGGCCGTTCAAAGCCCTGGGGAGAGTGAACGAGGTAACCTATAAATTACAACTTCCCCCTGATTACAGGATTAACGCCTCGTTCCATGTGTCTCTCCTCAGGCTGGTGGTGGCTGGTCCCCACCAGCAAAACCTCTGGACATCGAGGGGGGCCCGGTGTACTCGGTCCGTTCCATCCTCGATTCAAGGCGCTGGGGGCGTCCTCCAGGTCGGCCTCGGGGCCGCCGGGGGCGTGCTGCCGGAGCCGCCCGTCGAGGGGGGGTACTGCAACAAGGAAGCGAGTGGAAGACGCGCGCCACCCCCCCACCCCCCCCCCCCCCCGACGTGGTATTCGGCGTGCGTCATCACCAGCCTTGTAGTCACGCCGCTCCTCCTACCACGGCACTGTCATGTCTTGTTCTTGCACACACCTGGTGTCCATTCCCTCATTAGGTTGCCTATATTAGTTCCTGTGTTTCTGGGTGTCTTTGTGTGGTATTGTTCTATGTCTGACATTACTGGAGATAGGCACGTTTGTTTTAGCGCATGTGCACAGTTTTATAGTGTGCCTTTGATTTTGTATATTGAAAATACAAGTTACGTTTATCGCCTCCCTGCATTTTAATCAAGGTTTCTTCTACACACTCCACTACACCTGCAACACCTGCAATGTGACACTTGGCCATAGTGGAGTTTGGAGTGTGACTGTTTGAGGTTGTGGACAGGTGTCTTTTATACTGATACCAAGTTCAAACAGGTGCCATTAATACAGGTAACGAGTGGAGGACAGAGGAGCCTCTTAAAGAAGTTACAGGTTTGTGAGAGCCAGAAATCTTGCTTGTTTGTAGGTGACCAAATACTTACCAATAAATTCATAAAAATCCTACAATGTGATTTTCTGGATTTTTTTTCTCATTTTGTCTCTCATAGTTGAAGTGTACCTATGATGATCTTTTTAAGTGGGAGAATTTGCACAATTGGTGGCTGACTAAATACTTTTTTGCCCCACTGTACATGTTAACATGAGAACTGAAGTTACCCGGCCTTAGACAACAGACTCTTTGCTTTCGTCGCACCATGATGCCACTGCGTCGCATACAGCATCCTCATTAAATTTGTCCATGTATTTATTCCTGTTCTCACTCAGTCTCTGTGTGATGTTTGGCTCCAACTTGAGCTCATGCAGAAGGTTCTCAGTGGCCTCGTGAACATCAGTCATCGGTGTGTGAAAACCAGATGCATTCAAAGCCTTGACCAACACATGTTTCAGTCGTGGTGTTAAAGCTGTCTCCCCAATGTCATCATAATGGATCTCAAAAAAATAATCAGGCGGTTCGAGACAAGAATGTCGGGTGGTCCATTTCATATCCGATGCATGCTTTGTGTAGAATAGCCCCAACAACATTTTCCAGAATCATACCCAATGTTGCTTTGATGATCTTTAAAACTTTTGGTGCAAGGTGTTTGTCCATTTTGTGATAACTCTTGTTAGCATTCGAAAGGTATGACAGATTAAGAGGACCTAGCTGATCACCAATCCGGTCAATCCAGTGGTAGTTTCTTGCCTGTATGCCGGTGGAATCGAGTTGTCTGGGTCAGGGTTTCCGTAGAAGGCTTCAGCGTTGTCATCCCAGGCGTCACACAGCCAGTCCACAGCCTTGGGTTCTTCAATCACAGCTTGGTTGTAATCTCGAGACATGTTTCGTAAGTCACACCAGCCTTAAACTTATGGCCTTCAGGTAATTCCTAAAATGCCACCTACGGTAGCTCTGGGTTGAAGATGTATCCACCGATCCAACCATCATCCAATCCCCATTCCTGTGTCCACATATCCTGGTGTAGTTGATGGATTTGGGTTCAACTCTGCATCAGTTTCTTCAAGGCTGGCATGTTGATTTCATCTCTGCGGTCAATTTGTAATTTCTTACCAAATCGCTAAGCTGCGTTTAAGATGTTAGCTTTCACCGGTGTTTCACCCAAAACATTGATCGCTGCACAATCCACCTTGTTTTGTATTGTGTAGGTAAGTTTGCTCAGGCAAGACTGAATGACCATCACCAATGTCTGCATGGTTTAAATACACAGACCACGCCAATCATCCCATAAAACATGAAAGGTTAACAACCACCAGTTGTAGGCCATCTGTTGCACCACACGGCAGTGCAACCCTGGCACCCTTTTGTTGAACACCAAACATCTTACTGCTGACACACCACTTATTTATAGTCTGGGAATTTAATATTCCAGAACCCTAAGGCCCATTTTTTTTTATCATCAAACATAATCCTCCTGTTATAACACTAGTATGGTTTGGTCCTCAGGCGTTGTAAAACATCATACACGGACACATCAATGTAATGATAAATTACAAAGTCACCGGACATGCATACGTCACTCCTGAAGCCCAGTCCGAACACACGTCATACACGAGGTCCCACCCTAACACGTCACAACGGAAGTCCCACCATACAAACCGGATGTCCCGCCCACCTGTCACATCAATCTGGAAGTCCCACCCTCCAGGGCCATAATTCACCATTCTGACACATTATACCCTACATTTACTACTCATACCTTTAAAGCTCTCTCACCATGTTTAACAATTGGCAGCAGAAATTCTGGGCTGAAGGCATCCTTAGGCTTTCTCCAAATATAATTCCTCTGGCTGTTGGAAATAGGGTGATAGATGACTCACCAGACCATATTATTTTTTCCATTGGTCAGGGGGCCAGATTTTGTGCTGGTGTTATGTATCTTAATTTGTCAAAAGATGTGCTTTGGTGCATTAACTATCCTTTGAAGTGTCCATCTATCCCTGTTAGTCAGCACCGACTTGTGACCACTGTTCCTTTTAAACAATGCAATTTGTCAGAATATGCTGTCATGATTTTTGAGACTGCTCCCATTGACACATTGAATCATTTTGCAGATTTTGTGATGAATCCATTCGCAATTTGGGCACCGACTATTGGGCCTCCTTGGCTCTCAGTTAGTTGCCTCATGATGCTTTGAAAACTCAAATATCAAAGGTCAAATTGTCAGACCTCTTTTATAGCTGACAAGTATTTAATCCTAATTGCCAATCAATGTACTGTAACATGACCACTGGAGCTGCATTTGTGATTGTGATTTAGTTACTTCAAAGTCCTTTTAAATGTGGTGATAAAGATGAGCCAAACATAAAAGTAGTGTCTCTGTCTTTTGTTTAAATATTACATTATTTTTGGAATTCACAATAAGCACATTCATGAAATAGGTCTCTCAAACACACAAGGAAACAGGTGTTATAGGCAAAATGTTCCCCAACCAGTAACTTGAGGGCCAAACTAAAAATACATTTCCATTTGCCAAAATTTAAAAAGGCTCCTTAATGGCAGATACATAGGCACAAAGATGAGGAGCTTATGTAAAAAGAGGATAGGAGCCTGTAGCAGGTGGCCCTGGTTGTGGATTGATGGAAACAAATATATATATATTTAATCAATTATGAATTAAGTCTATAACACAACAAAATATAAAGTAAAGGGTTCTGAATAACTTCTCAAAGCACCATAGAAAATATATTTGGATTGGAACTCATTGCTCTGTAATTGGCTCTAAAACAACGCCAAAACGTATTGTAAAATTGTAAGAAATTGTGAGAATTATGAAAGTTCATAGCAGAGGTTTCTTTTTTAAGGGTAATCTTTAACTACTTCAGTTGATTTACTTTTACACTAAAGGTGAAGTATGAAACAGTTATTGATGTGATTCTAAAACAGAATTATTTTTAAAATGATTTGGTTATTTTCTTGCACTGCAACTGAATATAATTGCACTGCACAATTATATTCAGTTATCATCAGCACAGATCCCTCCTGCGATGTTAAATATCCCTATAGCCGTGATCCAGTTTATTATGGACCTGCTGTTCTCTCATGAAAACGACAAACCTCAAACTCCACAAACATTATTTTGTTTGTGGATTGATTTTCAAACCAATTTTAGACAATGTCTCACCCACTGTGAGTAACTTTTTTTCAAATGTGTCCACTTTAAGAATATAGTTGAACATCCCTGCTAAACTGATAGCATTCTTCTTGATTTTCTGGACTGTATCAGGGCAAAGAGGGCATGACAATATGAGCGACTGACAGACTACATAAAATTGTGTATTACTGAAATAGTACAGAGACGGGCAGACATTTCTTGGCAATTCCATAGCACACTTCAATATTATCAGTTGCCAGGCTTCACTTTTGGGCTATTCCTGTTAATATATGTCAAAGTAAGACTTATCCAACAAAATATTATAACAACAATGATCAGAATGAAAGAATGTAGCTAATTCAAGGGCATTTGCAACAGAGCACATAAATCTTCAAAGGAAAAGTTTAAAAAATACATAGCTAGCAACATTCATATTAACTACAGTAGCTAAATTTATTTTTATGTCATCACCACATGAAGCTTTGAAGTAATTAATTGAAGGATTACACATTCTGCATTCTGTTCAAAAAGGTTTGGATGGGCCCAACTTCCTATTATTGAAGGAACCATGAGTTTTGCTTTGTATCAGTTATTCCTATGGCAGAATGTCAGATGATAAATCCATGAGATGAAGCTCAGCCATTTCAGGGTTATCCAGGTAGACAGTGATCCAAAACGTACAAGCAACTCTACATCAGAATGACTGAAAAGCAAAACATTCTGTAATGGCCTAGTCAATGTTCAGACCTAAACCCAACTGAGATGTTGTGGCAGAGCATTTCATGCTCAATATCCCATAAATGTCACTGAGTAAAAGCAGGTCTGTGTGAAAGAGTGTGCCAAAATTCCTTCAGAGCAATGTGAGAGACTGATCAACAACTAAAGGAAGCCTTTGGTTGCAGTCATTGCTGCTCAATGTGGGTCAAACAGTTAATGATTGTAGGGGGCAATCACTTTTTCACAGGGGGGCATTGGTGCCGCGTTTCCACTGGTGCTTTACCACGCTACAAGGGCTACACTTAATGTTGGCTCCACACTTTTCGGTTTCCACTATACATTTGGTACCAAGGACTTAAGGAGGGGCTCATGTGGGGAGGGACATGTAAACTATCAACGCAATTTGGTTTTACGATTCTCAAAAATAAAAGGCAATATTTTTCTGGTAGTCAAATAAACAATAACGCCATGCTCAGTTTGTTTACAATATGGTGTTTGAAATTAAGTAATAAAACTGATTTCTTCCTCAAACTCCTGTGACTGACTCCTCCACCTACACTCGTGACACTGCAACCAAACCAGTTTAATAAATATTTTGTCAAAACTATCTACCTTTAATCGAAGGATTTGGGAGAACTCTGTGGTAATGTTGTGTTGTTATAGGTTCTGCAAGCTACGTCTTAGTCTCAGCACTCCGTTTTTCTATTGAGTCAATAGTATCACATCAACTTCGGTAGAGTCTTTGCATTCCTGGCCCGTACTGTTGCTTAGTTTTATAAATTTTATCAGGGATCTGTTTGTTAGATCGGATGAAACCCATTACGAGAAGCCTAAAGCAAACGATACACATCGTCATTCGAATGGAACAATATGTAGCATTTTCACAGCATGTAACGCGTCAATCCGTAAACCCTGCCCTAAGTCCGGGGCTTGGCAGCGAGAGCCGTGCTACTCGGCCATGGCCTAGTGGCCGACTGGCCCTGGCCCGTGTCAGTGGAAACAGATTTTTTTTTTACTTTAGGGTAAAACACCAGTGGAAACGCGGCATGGGCATCACATAACTGGTTCGTTAAAGAGATAGTTCAACCTAGAGTCATATTTGAGTGGAATTCCGCTTCCGCTTACCGTTCTTGAAGACCCTCTTTCATAGCCTGGAATTAGCATTAGTAACATTGCCCAAATACATGAAATAAAAATGTGAGTCCCTAGACACAAAAGCTGCATTGCAAGCGGAAACCTAGACATCGATTTGTATGATGTTCCGAATTCAATTTGTAACACTATCACATTAATATCCTAACCCTAACACCTGCACGGTTACGCCTAACCTTAACCATAACCTAACCCTAACACCTGCACTGTTATGCCTAACCTTAACCATAACCTAACCCTAACACCTGCACTGTTATGCCTAACCTTAACCATAACCTAACCCTAACACCTGCACTGTTATGCCTAACCTTAACCATAACCTAACCCTAACACCTGCACTGTTATGCCTAACCTTAACCATAACCTAACCCTAACACCTGCACTGTTATGCCTAACCTTAACCATAACCTAACCCTAACACCTACACGGTTACGCCTAACCTTAACCATAAACCTAAAATGTCATTCGAAACAAGTTTTCATTCACAATTTTGTTTTGGTTCTCATCAGCAAGACAAATATTATATCGCTCATACAGTTTGTATACTGCATGCATGTCTGGGGAAAAACTACACTCACAACTCAAATAATGATTAGTCTTGGAAAACAGTTTCTGATTCAAAGGACTAATGGAATTTAAATACTGATTCCCTCACTGTTTGACCCATTTTCCACTAGTCACCATGGCCACAACATCTAATTCCACTGCCAAAACGTTTGACAGCTGTAGTAAACAGAGATTTGGAATTACAACTATAGAATGGACATGCAATTTCCGTTCATGTAACAACCATCCTTTGCAGTTCAAATGAATTTGAAGTTTGTTAGTTAGTTAACCAGACAGTTTTGGAAGAATGATTCAAGTTTTCCATTTAAACATTCCATTCATTGCTGTTAGTCCACAGTCATATACTGGCACAAATCAGTTGATCATAGGGCTTAGACAATTCCTAAATGTAACCAGTACTGCTATTGTGTCAGATAATTTAACACAGCTTTCCAAGAAAACAAACATAGAGACATATGGCCTGTTTACATATACAACCCCTTTTCTAAAATAAGTTGGGAAACTGCGTAAAATGCAAAACTAAAACAGAATGCAATGATGTGCAAATCATTTAACCCTATATTTAATAGAAAATAGTACCTATATTAGCAATACACCACAAATGCCTGAGGTATCTTATTGTCATTATAAACTGGTTACCAACAAAATTAGAACAGTAAAAGTTATTGCTGTCATTCCCATGGTAATAGTTTCTAGCTCAAACCCAGAGCGAACTAGGTGATCTGTTGATCTGTCCTTGAACAAGAAACTTCACCCTAATTGTTTCAGGGTTGCTGTCAATAATAGCTGATGCATTCTTCTGTCAGAGTTGGGATATGCAGAAAACACATCTCCATTTCACACCAACAAACTTGTGTGTGAAACAGGATATAAAATATATCCGGGGTTTATATAAGCACACTTTATTTAAACACTTTAGGGATTATTATGCCATTGCCCCTCCAGTAAGTGTAACTGGATCACCTTTTGTGTCAAACCACTCAAATGGAGAGAGTGAGGCTTGAGGACGTGTCTGTGACTGGGTACGTTTGGATATTTGTGAGCTGGTGCTTTGTTTAGGTTCTAAATGAAAACAAGAGCAGGGGGCCATTCTGTGGGATGTCAATGTCCTGCCGAGATCTACGTTAACAAATGAGAGAGAAAAATAAATGGATTGGTTTAAAAGGAAACACTAAAACCAATTTCAGCCTTCGCCCCATTTCTTAAAAAATGCATTCAAGTTAAAAGATGTACGTAGGGGAAAGTGTTCATAAATATTCACTTCTGGAGGTATGAACTTCTAAAATGTTTTGAGTGCATCATGGATTTGATTAATTCATGCCAGGAAAAGGAGGAGCAACAGCACCACCATCTTGCTGATGGCTGAACCCCTCCCTTGAGATGAGAACACAAGGACCACTACATCACACATTTGAATGGCAGAGGTAAATCATAGAGGGTTAAAAAAAGAGCTATCTACTTCTAGCAGCTTTTTTGGAAGAGGGCCCTCTTTAAGAGAGCATTTGATTGTTAGAGTACACCTGTTCTTAATGAAATTTGTGGCAAATACCATTTGATTTGACAGAGCAATAGAGGGAGAGGATCACTAATGCCTGGCCTATGTTTTAAACAGTATGGACTTCACTCCTTTACACATAAAGAAGTTGTTTCTGAAACTGAGCACAGGCCCATCTGTGTCTCCTGATAGCATTTACAGCAGTGCTGGGCCTGGTTTCCCAGAAAGCATTTTAAGGCAAAGTTCACAGACTGAACCATAGGATCCAGGGCTTTGTGCATTTAAAACATGGCACAGGACAGATATTCACTGCAAAGCAAGCCAAAATATATTTGATTCACTTTGATAATCAGCTCCTAATGAAACTGAACAGCAGGTCAGTGAAAAGTGAAGGCATAGAACAGAACTCCTCTGTTTTTGCTAAATAACCTAGTGTACTCGGTATATGTAGCCTATGCAGATTATATAATCAACTCCAGTGTCTATAGACCCTTTTCTGTTTCATTGGGAGGCTCATTCATTTCCCATGTATATTGAATTTGGAAGTCAGGGTGTATCAAATAATCAGAATCAGATTATACAAAACTATTATTTCTTAGAGAAATTCATATAATGTTACAAATCCAATATGACCTTTTATAGGAAAATGAGTCACATCACGTGTCTCTTAACCATAAGTGCTACAACAATCAAGTATTACAGAGTACATTAGCAGTGGTTGAACGAAGATGATCTATTCATTAAAATAATATACACAAAAAAATAAACAATTTAAGTGCTAGCACTAGGATCTTAAGATACCACTAACAGGTATGATACTCATGTCCTACAGCACGGCTACCCAATGCTGTTCCTGGAGATCTACGATCCTGTAGATATTCTTTCCAACCCTACACACCTGATTGTAATAATTAGTTGGAGATCAATCTAAATCAGGTTACTGGCAAATAGGGTTGGAGAGAAAATCTACAGGACAGTAGATCACCAAGAACAGGACTGGGCAGCCCTGTCTACAGAACAAGTTCATTATATGTAAGTGGGACAAGCAAATTCAGACTGGCTTTAATACAACACGCAGGCACTTTGCTTTGCGGTAGGTGCTGGAAAGGTCTGGTTACCGTAATAAAGTAGAGACAACCGTTGCTACTAGCAACTATATGAGAAGTTAAACTCTGTCGAGTCGTTCAATAAAAAGTTTGATTCTTTCGAGTAATTTCATTCATTTGAGTCAGAAATGCCTACGGACATGCCTACTTGATCTAGCTATTTTTCTTTGCCAACGTAAAACTAACAACGTATTGGGTAGAACTCCGATGCCAGTCGGTCAAATTAATGAAACAACCGTTCAAAAGAACAATAAAACTGAACGAGTCAGTCGTTCAAAAGTCTTTTTTACTTCAGCAAAGACTCAATTTCATCTTTGTTTATTATTACAATCAAAAATCAACTACTACATTAATTATTTTCAGTGGCGTTTTTATATGGGGCACAAATATTTTTAGAATATAGGATACATACCAGTAAAGCTACAAAACTCTCTTGCTACAGATGTGTTTATTTAACACATCAACAGCGTGGCTCCACAAAACACTTTTAACGACAGAGCGGCTTCTACCAGGTGTTGTAGTACACATAATGGAGAGAGAGAACTTGTGTAATTACCACTGTCACATTAACAAACCTAAATTAGGAATGCAACCAAGCTCATAACCAATGTGCCTACAGGGCCATACGCGAACAGCAATGAGCTCCACACCACTGAAGGCCACAACGAAGCGGAAAGACAACTTTTTAGGGATACAGCTCCATTCTATGATAACAACCTTAATAGATAAGCATGGACACACTGACACTCGTCACCATCTATATCAATCGATCCAGCACAAAAATATGACCAATGCAGGGACCAGCATCACAAAGGCAGGATTATAAAATATGCTTTCACTCACCAAGGCTGGGGGCTCACTTGAAGAGAAAGGTGGCACGGCGGTTCTTCCTCTGGGCAAACTTTCCGATGACTTTGGGAATTAAGTAGCTGCTGAATCAGCTGGCTTTCGATGGACAACATGACCAATGCGTTGAGTCGCGGCCGTCCCATGGTATTGGGAGTGAAGGTTTTTACCCTCTTCAAGGTGGAAAAGTTCCTCTCTGACTCGGATGTCGTCATAGGTGTTGTTATAATAATTTTCAGCAGAGTGACGGTCTCAGCAAAAGCCTCCTCTAGGTTATCATGGATGGATCTTAACAGAGACAGGGCCGTCTTACCAGCTTGAAGCTCAGTGTGGCGGAACAGAGTGGTCAGCTCAGACTTCAACTTTTCCTTGTTTCCTAGAGGCCATAGTTTCACCGCACAGTCAAACTCAGATGTAGGGAATGACAGAACAAATTGCGGGAAGAGCGATCTGTCAACCAGCTTGGCAGCGATCAGGTGGTTACTTTGTGAAAACCTCTGCTCCACCTGGGAGATGACTGTGTCGCATGCCTCCATCACCCGCGCTGTGTTGGTTAGTTGTCGGCCTGGCTCGTCTGTTCCGTCATGAACGGTGGGAGCCCATTCATCAGTTTGCTGGACATTTTCTTTGAAACGGGTGAGCGCACTGCTAATCCCAGATGCATCGATGCTCCGTTTTTGCAGAGTGTTGTATAAAACATAAACGTGTGGCATTAGGAAGAAAACAAATCCCAGCAGCTGCAGAAAGGCTCGGCCCCGAAGTTTTTTTGACAGGCCGTATGCCTCACCTATGGTGGCCTCATCCTTTTCCTGGTTGTGTGCTTATGTCCTCCATACACAGAAGAAGCGCAGCGCGGTTTTCCCAAACTGCATTGACAGTTCTACTTTTAAAGTTTCATCGTACAGCTGGTGGCCTTGGAATGCGTCTCTGTGTTGCCTTAGTAAGTGCCGCATCACGTTTTGGAGCGCCAGAGAAAAAGGTGGCAAAAGCAGTTAAATCTGCAAAAAACGCTCAAAAATGCTCATCCTTGCTGAACAAAGTTGCTGCAAGGTCAGGTTCAGCTGGTGAGCATAGCAGTGAACAAACTGGGTATGTCTCTTTCATTAGCGTCTGTACCCCACGGACATTTCCACTCATTACAGCCGCACCACCATAAGACTGAGCGATCAGCTTTTCTCCCAGCTTCAGTGGTTCCAGCACACCATTGATGCTATTAGAGGCCGAGTCCAGTTTTATCTTTGACTTCCACAAACTCCAAAAACCTCTCCATCACTGTATTGACAGGCAACATGTATCGCAACACAACGAGTAAACCAGTTGTCTCATCTGCCTGTATGGCAACAAATGATCTCTTCCAATTGCTTGGCTATCTCCTCCCTGTACACTTCCTACATACAGTCTAACAGACCGCAGTGCAGTTTCACATTTTCCACACAGTTTAATACATGTTATGATCCGACTGAGAACTTAAATGTTTTCCTCCACCTGTTTGTTATGCTGCTCAATAGAGCGCCTGTATGAACTGTCAACTACTGTTGACTACTGTGCTACATTTATAAACCAGTGCCGCAGAAATCCACTTTATTAATTTTCTCAAGTTATCTGGCGTTTGTGAAGCTAAGAAGCTAGCTAAGACAATACCCTCCTCGCTCTTCTTGCCGACTAATGTTGGTGCCAGACAGACAGCCAATCAGGTCTGAAATACGAAATTAGCTGTGGTGGGGCTATGGGCTGTCAGCCCCAATTGGCATCAAATTTGTGTGATCTACATTGATCACACTAACATTCTGAGCATGTGTATTAATATTTTCACACGTGCAATGTACATTGCATTGTGAGAGACAGGCTAGCCCCACATTCACTCTTAGCCTATGTCCTGCTACTGCAAACTCGAATCAGCAAAACGCAGTCTGAAGCAGCAAGGCAGGGACCAATAAACATGAAATAAAATCCTAACACAAATGATATGCAATTTAGGAACATGCCATATTCATAGATTATAAATTATAGGAAGTAATCTTCGAGAAATAAAAATAACAATTTTGTTGCAGTTCTTTCTGTTGACAACAGGTGGGGCTGTGCCCCACCTGCCCCTAATGACCAGTCGCCCCTGATTATTTTAGACCTACCACGTGTCCAATTATCTGTTACAAACATGTCTTTATAATGCTACTGTCTTGATCTATTTTTCTTTCTGCAAACAGAAAATATCTTAACTAAGCAATATTAAATGAAATGGGTGAAGGCCGTCTTTTTCATATTCATGCCAGCAGAAACATCAAGATTTTGTGTCGACCAGTGCACACACACCATATGGCCAAAAGTATGTGGACACCCGACCATTACACCTATGAGCTTGTTCGCCATCCCATTCCAAAACCATGAGCATTTGCAATAAAGTAATTCCCCCTCACATTTGAAATCAAACCTACACCCCTGTACTTACACCTTACACTACTAAGACAGGTAAGCTCAGATATACCGTATTGGTTGGATATATTGCACTTTAGCCCAAATTAATAATCAGACTGAAACTCCTATGGTAGCTGTGAAAGAACACATGAGGGTGCCAAGGTGGCCTAGTGGTTAAGGCATCTGACTCATGTCCAAATGTTCCCTGGTTCCAATCCCCCTCCTGCCAAGGTGAAAGCTCTTTCATCCTGTCCCTGGGCAACACTGTTAAACTGAACTGCTCCTCCCCCATATAACATTCCTCTAAGTCCGTAACTGAAAATAACAAATGGTTCTTAATCTGCTGGTTAAATAACAGTAAATGCAATGCCTAGTAAAGATAGGCTGCATTTGTACAACACTACCTTAACTATCTAGCCTCCTTACATTGCCTACACTTCTGTGGGTATATTTCAAGATGTAATGGGCCCAGCTTCTTTTCTTTTTGTTTTGTATGTTTTGGATAATGGACCCTGCTTGTTTAATATTTCTTTGGCATGAATATTGGTAAAACCAAAAGAAAGTACCAAGGGCACATGTGGAGTTGCCCTGCTCATGGAATTCCACACACCCTCTTTTCACATGCTATACTAATCCCACTATTCCCCCATCAGTCAGATGTAAAATGAAAGCACACTGTACAGCAGCACATTACTGACACAAATCTATTGGGAACAAAAATATATATTTTTATCTTTGTTACTATTGCAATGTTTTCATCTGAACCAAAAATAAATATAACACAAGTGTTGGTTCCATGTTTCATAAACTAAAATAAAGGATCACAGAAATGTTCTACAAAATGCTTATGTCTCTAAAAAATGTTTGCACAAATTACATCCCTGTCTGTGAGCATTTCTCCTGTGCCAAGACAATCCATCCACCAGACAGGTGTGAAATATGAAGAAGGTTAATCAATACACAGACACAACTGGCAGGCTGAATTCAGGAATTTCCAAAAGATCTGTTGCCAGAGAATAGGACGTCATTTCCCTACAATAAACCTCCACCAATTTAGAGAATTTTTCAGTACATCCAACCTGCCACACAACCATAGTCCAGACTTTGAATTCCAGCTTCTTAGCAGGATTTTCTGAAAACAGGGATTGTCTGAAGCTGTGTGTTTGCACAAGCAAATAATCTTTGCACAAACTGTCTCAGGAAGCTCACATATGTGCTCGCCATCTTTAGCAGGGTTTTGACCTGAGTGCAAATGATTGATTGATGGGTTGATTTCTGTGTGGGTCACTGGCTCACAGCATAAGTGGATGAACCTGGTTTAGATTTGTCAAGAACTGAGACACCTAGGGACAATCCTTTAGCTTTTCTCAAACTATGTTGAGAATGCACCATTGGCCTACATACAAACGTTTGTCAGCATTAGCTCAGTTCTTGCCAATTTGATGTCCGATCAACTCGCAGGTTAATGGAGATTTTTTATTTCAGTGTTTTTTCTCTTTCTCATAGCTAAAACAAGTTATGATTGTTTGGACCAATATATTTAAAGACAGTATTGAAAGAAATCCACACACACTACATCTGTAGACTTCACAGCCTAAACAAATGCAAGTCAATAGGGAGTGAAAACTTGCAGCATCCTCCCTTTTTCTGTCAGTCTCTCATAAGGATGTGTACATGTATACCACAGACATAAATACGCGCCTGAATGTGTTTGTATGAGATCCACGTGCAATGCTGCGAACACACCCTCGGGTTCAACTCAGGGAAAATGTATACAATTGGGCATAGTGTTAGAATTGTGGTTATTTTAAGGGTTCATGCATTATAGGCTATATATAGGGTTAGGTTTAAAGGGGTTGGTTTAGTTTAGGCAAAATGTTTAGGTTATTGAGGTTCAGTTTAAGGTCAGAGTTGGGGTAAGGATTAGATTCAAGCTTAGTGCTAGGCGACAGGGAACATAGATTCCTGGATTTCCAGTCCCAACCAAGATACACGTACAAATCTGTGTGTGTGTGTGCGTCTGTGTTGTGTGCACTCTTTTGTGAGCATGTGTGTAGATTTGTTTTATATTGTTGCGTGGTATATATGCTCACAAGATCTGGGGAAGAGACCTTGGACTGGGGCATAGGTTCAACTTTCAGCAAGACAATGATCCTCAAATCACAGCAAAGGCTTTACTAAGGGGGTTTAAAACATAACACAGTGTTCTTGAATGGCCTAGTCAAAGCCCTTAAACAACTGTAATTGACTTGTCTCAGGTAGACATTACTAAACAACTATTTATCTAACTTGAGAGAATTTGAGAAATTTTGCCAAGACAAATGAGCATAAACATTTCAGGAACCAGATGTGCAAAGCTGGTAAAGACGGTCACCGAAAAGACAGCAAAATATTGAGAATGACCACGACGGTCTTCCTTTGCTATACCCAATTTACAGCACTCCTTATCCATCTAGCGGATTTGATTTTTATTTCTAACTGACTTTTCTATGAGATGAAAACAATATTTCTGCACCTTGACAGTGTTGTATATGCAGTGTTAACCAAAAAAAGAGAATACAAAATTTTGCTAACCATTTATTCAGAATAAGACATTTTCATTTGAGATGTAGTTATAGTGCTGCATTAAAAGTATACTAAACAAAATCTGTTTTCTTTCTTCATCTCTCGCATTTTACTTTAATCTTAAACCGTACACACATTTTATTTAAATTTTTAAGTAGCCTATATTTTAAGATTATAATGACGACAGACATACAAATAAATATATTTTGTCGTTATATTATATCAACAGAAAGTCTTCTAATATATTGTAAAGTAAGTTTTTGAACAAATTTACTAGCCCATACAATGGCCTTTCTGTAGTGGTTATTATTTAACACAGCCAGGAAAGCCCCTACCTCTTGCACATTAGGATAGAAGCCAAACACATTATTGATGACACCAGATTGACTGTACAGTAGGCTAGATGCCAAATAACTTGCTAACTTGAGGATTGTTGACGTGCTGTACGCTGCTTGCTGTTACCTACCTGGCTACCTGCCAAACTTTTTCAAATTTACTCTGAGCTAATTGGTTAAATTCTATTTTTATCTGTTTACCTTTTACCCAACTTTTCTACACTGGGACTCTATTTGGACATAATTAACGGAACTACACACCCCTTAACACGCGAAGCTAAGTACCATTAAAATGCTTTATCACTGTAATTGTTGTAGCTACAACACGGAGGGGAACTATCGTCTTCAGGTAAAGATAGCAGAGTTAGATGCTCGGCTTCAGATGCAAATGTCAGGCAATGATTATGTTAGTGTAGAAATTTTAAAAACTGTGTCTGTGCCACCAGGAAGAAACAACAGTGTTGTTAGCCCCCCAGCACAGCTCCTGCAGCCGGGCAAGAACTTTCTCTTGGTCACTGGGTTGAAATGCCATCAGAAAGAAATTCCGACCAGTTAAACCTGAGTCGCTGCTAGAGCCGACTGTGATTTTCAACAGGTTTTCCCCACTGGAGTCAGAGTCAAGGGCCGAGCCGTCTTCGGAGGGGAATGATCAGCAAGCATTTTCTACCAGTGGCCCGGAAAAACAGAAAACTTTAGTGATCTGCGATTCCATTAGCCGCAGTATTAGACTAAATAATCAGCCGGCGATCGTGCACTGTTGGTCCTTGCGACGTCTAAATTTGGCAAGTATAGAGAGTACAGAGATATTGTTATTCACGTTGGCACCAACAATGTAAGGATGAAACAGTCAGAGGTTACGAAGCAGAACATAGCATCAGTGTGTAAACTAGCTAGAAAGATGTATCAGCATCGAGTAATTGTTTTTGGGACTCTCCCAGAATCTGCTGAAGAGCTGGAGTGGTGCGCTTCTTTTATCTAGGAACATTGACAGGAATCTCACTCCTATAGCCTCACCATGAGATTGGGGGCAGGTCAGGCCGCAGGCAGTTAGCCAGCCTGGTTGCATAGTGGAGTCTGTCGATAGCATATCCTGAATAGTCAGTACAGTTTTACCTATTGCCACTGTGACTTGTTCCAAGCAGAGAAAAGTTAAACAAGGTAGTGCTAACAATATCAACCTTATTAAGATAAACCCTTCCTCCACTTCGGTCCCAAATAAAAATGACTGTATCACCTCGCATCTCAAAATGGGACTCTTAAATGTTAGATCCCTTGCTCCAAAGTCAGTTGCAGTTAATGAATTAAGCTCTGATCATAAACTATATATTATTGGCTTGTGTGAAACATGGCTAAAGCCTGATGAATTCACTGCACTAAATGAGGCCTCTCCTCCTTGCTATACTAGTGATCATATCCCCTGTGCATCTCGAAAAGGAGGGGGTGTTGCTAATATTTATGACAGTAAATATAAATTGACTGTCAAACACATCACTGGTTTTCATTCTTTGGAAGTTTTACTCATGAAAGTTAACCAGGCTGATAAATCGTTTTACATAGCTACTATTTACAGGCCCCCTGGGCCATACAAAATGTTCCTCAATTAGTTTCCAGAATTCTTGTCTAACGTTGTAGTCATGGCAGATAGTATTCACATTTTTGGCGATTTCAATATACATATGGAAAAGTCCAATGACCCTCTTCAAAAAGCCTATGAAGCCATAATTGACTCAATGGGTTTTGTCCAACATGTCTCAGGTCCAACACACTGCCACAATCATACCTTTGATTTAGTTCTGTCACGAGAAATAGATATTGTAGATCTAATAATTTCCCCCCTAAATCCTGGAATATCGGATAACTGTCTTATTACATTTATCGTTAAAACAAGAAATCCACCTGCTCCGAAAACAATGAGTTCCAAAAGCCGTACTATAAATTCTCAGACTACAAATAGATTTCTTGATATTCTTACAAGCTCGCTCATCAGCGATGAAAATAAATCCACAAATGATCAAATAAATCTGCAAATGATCAAATCGAGGATCTAAACTCAACACTGCAAAATACTTTAGATTTGGTTGCACCACTAAAAACAAAAGAAATACACAACAAGAAACTTGCTCCCTGGTACACAGACAATACTAGAGCACACAAGCAAACTTCCAGAAAATTGGAGCGAAAGTGGCGCTTCACCAAGTTGGAAGTATTCAGACTAGCCTGGATAGACAGTACACTAAAATACAGAAAATCACTCACATCTGCTCAATCCGCTTATTTCTCCAACCTGATTGAGGTGAACAAAAACAATCCAAAATGTTTATTTTATACAGTTGCAAAATTAACAAAAAAGCAATGCTCAACAAGTGAAGTGGGTCACTTTCATCTGGATCCTGACATATTAAACAATTATAGGCCAATATTGAATCTCCCGTTCCTCTCAAAAATCTTTGAAAAATTTGTTTCCCAACAACTGAATGCTTTTTGAAGACAAACAACATTTATGAAATGCTCCAGTCTGGTTTAGACCCCATCATAGTACTGAGGCTGCACTGGGAGAAGGTAACAAATTACCTTCTAATGGCCTCAGACAAAGGTTCCGCATCCGTCCTGTTGCTTCTTGATCTTAGTGCTGCTTTTTACACTATTGATCACTCCCTTCTCTTACAAAGACTGAAAACCCATATTGGGCTACATGGACATGTTCTAGCCTGGATTAAATCTTATTTATCTGAAAGATATCAGCTTGTATGTATGGATGGCATATGCTCTGACAAATCAAAGGTATGTTTGGTGTTCTTCATGGCTCGGTTTTGGGCCCATTATTGTTCTCACGATATATGCTGCCTCTGGGTGATGTAATCCGGAATCACAATGTCAATTTTCACTGTTATGTTGATGACACACCATTATATATTTAAATGAAGCATGGAGAAGCCTCAAAAGTTGTTACTTTGGAAGAATGGGTTTCAGATATTAGGAATTGGGCATCCCATTGGCCAATTGGCCATCCCATTCCAAAACTAAGAGCATTTGCATAAATAAAATTCCCTTTCAAATTTCAAATCAAACCTACGCCCCTGTACTTACACCTTATACTACTAAGACAGGTAAGCTCAGATATATCATATACTGTATTGGTGGCTATATTGCACTTCAGCCCAAATTAATAATCAGACTGAAACTCCTATGGTAGCTGTGAAAGAAAACATGAGGGTGCCAAGGTGGCCTAGTGGTTAGGGCATCTGACTCATGTCCCACAGATCCCTGGTTCCAATCCCCCTCCTGCCAAGGTGAAAGCTATTTCATTCTGTCCCTGGGCAACACTGTTAAACCAAACAGCTCCTCCCCCATAACATTCCTCTAAGTTTGTAACTGAAAATAACAAATGGTTCTTAATCCACTGGTTAAATAACACTAAATTCAATGCCAAGATAGGCTGCATTTGTACAACTCTACATTAACTATCTAGCCTCCTTACTTTGCTAACAGCTGCCTACATTTCTGTGGGTATATTTCAAGATGTCTGATGTAATTGGCCCATCTTCTTTTCTTTTTGTTTTATATGTTTTGGATAATGCACTCTGCTTGTTCAATATTTCTTTGGTATGAATATTGGTAAAACCAAAAGAAAGTACCAAGGGCACATGTGGAGTTGCCCTGCTCATGGAATTCCACACACCCTCTTTTCACATGCTGTACTAATCCCACTATTCCCCCATCAGTCAGATGCAAAATGAAAGCACACTGTACAGCAGCACATTACTAACAGCACAACATCTAAAGTGTTGGTTCCATGTTTCATAAACTAAAAAAAAGGATCACAAAAATGTTCTAAATGTACAAAATGCTTATGCCTCTAAAAAAAATTTGCACATATTACATCCCTGTCTGTGAGCATTTCTCTTGTGCCAAGACAATCCATCCACCAGACAGGTGTGAAATATGAAGAAGGTTAATCAATACACAGACACAATTGGCAGACTGAATTCAGGAATTTCCAACAGATCGGTTGCCAGAGAATAAGACGTCATTTCCCTACAATAAATCTCCACCAATTTAGAGAATTTTTCAGTACATCCAACCTGCCACACAAGCAAAGCCCAGACCTTGAATTCCAGCTTCTTAGCAGGACTTTCTGAAAACAGGGATTGTCTGAAGCTGTGCATTTGCACAAGCAAATAATCTTTTAACAAACTGTCTCAGGAAGCTCATATATGTGCTCGCCATCTTCAGCAGGGTCTTGACCTGAGTGCAATTCAGTGTGGGGTTGATTTCTGTGTGGGTCACTGGCTCACAGCATAAGTGGATGAACCTGGTTTAGATTTGTCAAGAACCGAGACACCTTTGGGACAATCCTTTAGCTTTTCTCAAACTATGTTGAGAATGCACCATTGGCCTACATACAAACGTTTGTCAGCATTAGCTCAGTTCTTGTCAATTTGATGTCCGATCAACTCGCAGGTTAATGGAGATTTTTTATTTCAGTGTTTTTTCTCTTTCTCATAGCTAAAACAAGTTATGATTGTTTGGACCAATATATTTAAAGACAATATTGAAAGAAATCCGCACACTACATCTGTAGACTTCACAGCCTAAACAAATGCAAGTCAATAGGGAGTGAAAACTTGCAGCATCCTCCCTTTTTCTGTCAGTCTCTCATAAGGATGTGTACATGTATACCACAGACATAAATACGCGCCTGAATGTGTTTGTATGAGATCCACGTGCAATGCTGCGAACACACCCTCGGGTTCAACTCAGGGAAAATGTATACAATTGGGCATAGTGTTAGAATTGTGGTTATTTTAAGGGTTCATGCATTATAGGCTATATATAGGGTTAGGTTTAAAGGGGTTGGTTTAGTTTAGGCAAAATGTTTAGGTTATTGAGGTTAAGTTTAAGGTCAGAGTTGGGGTAAGGATTAGATTCAAGCTTAGTGCTAGGCGACAGGGAACATAGATTCCTGGATTTCCAGTCCCAACAAAGATACACGTACAAATGTGTGTGTGTGTGTGTGTGTGTGTCTGGGTTGTGTGCACCCATTTGTGAACATGTGTGTGGATTTGTTTTATATTGTTGCATTGTATATGCTTACAGGATCTGGGAAAACCAGCATCCGCCTGCAAGAGAACTTGGACTGGGGCATAGGTTCAACTTTCAGCAAGACAATGATCCTAAAATCACAGCAAAGGTTTTACTAAGGGGGTTTAAAACATAACACAGTGTTCTTGAATGGCCAAGTCAAAGCCATTAAACAACTGTAATTGGAAATCTGTGGCAAGACTTGCCTTAGGTAGGCATTATTAACCAAATATCAAGCTAACTTGAGAGAGCTTGAGCAATTTTGCCAAGACAAATGAGCACAAACATTAATTTTTTATTTTATTATTATTATTTATTATTATTATGATGACATAGACATACAAATAAATACATCGTCGTTATATCGTATCAATGAAAAATCTTCGAATATATCGTAAAGTACGTTTTGGGCCATATCGCCCAGCACATACAATCGCCTATCTGTAGCGGTTATTATTTAACACAGCCAGAAAAGACCCCACTTCCTGTACATTAGGATAGAAGCCAAACACATTATTGATGACACCAGATTGACTGTAGTGTAGGCAAGGTGACGAATAACTAGCTAACAACGATTTATGGTACATCATTGTAATTTACCCTAGTTAAAGTTCAATCACTGTAGCTAGTGTAATTTAGAGGAATCCGGCATTTGCATTTAATCGCAATTACAATTAAGGTTCCCAACTTCATTTTCGAGCAGCTCTAAACTATGCCTGAGGCTACACACAAATGCTAAAGCTATGTAGCTTGCTAGCTAAATACACTGAGCTATGTATATTTGCACCACAGACCATGCTTAACATTAACAAATGTAGAGGCATTAACATTACCTGACTAACTGGCTATATATACTACTGAATACAATGCAAATATTAACTCAGTGTTAGCTTATGATGGTTCGATCCTGAATTCATTACTCCATCAGATTATGTTGGTCTTTCCACAGCCTTCACTTATATCCATTTGGCTCACCAAACTTGTATTTATTTTTGCTTATGGTTTGCTGTTTGTCTACTGTTGCTAGTCCGTCCACTGTGGCTAGTCCTTGGTAAAACGGTTTTACTGTCCGTGGGTTGACTACGGTTAACTATCTGAGATATTGGGATAGGCAAGTTCCCACTCTTGAGCAGGCCTCATTTTCCAGCCAAATCATGCATGACCAATGTATGGTTTTCATTTATCTTCAAAGCATTTTATTGTCTGATCCTTTCAACAATTATGACCATTTAGTGCCACTTGAAAGAAAGATGTATACATACAGTACTTTTCAGTTTCTTTTGTTACAGTATGCAGTGCTTCAGTTTGGCTTTTGACACGCACCATTACGAGCCTGCGCTGTCCTGCGTTGCGCTGATTGGTCTATTTCGAGGGTGTGTTCGCAGCATGGCAAGTTGACGACAATGAACGCACCTCTTCCATGTCCAGTTGCTCATCTCATTCTGGCTAGTGTGGCTTGCAAGTAAAACCGTACCACTGCTCTCTCTCTCTCCTTCTCCCTCAGTCTGTCTCTCTCTGTGTCTTTCTCTCCGGGCTATTTTCAGCTTTCAGGAACCCATGCCAAAAAGACTGTTTCTCAGCGGCTCTGAATTCCTCGAGAAAGCAAGCCTGCATCTCGTTCCGTTTATTACACAGATGTGGTCAATTTCGCACGATTCGTCATGCTCGCTGCGCTGCAGGCTAAAGCGATAAATAATCAAACCAGACGGAAATATTTCCCATTAATGGCATGATCATGATCATCATAACTTTGGTTGACAATTAGAAGACGATTCTCTTTCCCAGGAGGATCGGATAAGATGCGGTACAGTCTAATGGGGATGTGATTGCCTGGCCCAGCCTGACCAGGCTAAATATAGAAGCTTATCTGGCAAAACCGAACACGGTCCAGAACCACCCATAAAACGTTGCTTGACACATTTGGCATAAATAACAGATCGCAAGCAGTGTGCAATATAAATCTAATATAACATATTCATTACTCTTATATTTGAGGCTAGTCAAAGTGAAGGGCCAATAAGCCTTAGTAGACTAGTGTGGCAGCTAGTTTATCACTGCAGTCTATATAAAATCACATCACTGACTCAGCTAAGGGGTCTGGAACATAATTGGCGAAGATGGCCTATGAAAAATTGGACCAAAATTCCTCATTCTAGCTTTGAATTAGCACTTTCTTGAATTGTTAGAACTATTTACTACTATTTCACACACACACAACCACACAAATGTTGTGTTTCTGTGTTTCTCTCATAGTGTTTGGTCTGCCTGTAGGGGGTGGCGTCTGAATGATGCAATCCCTGCCAGCCATTACCAGTGTGTCACTGTTCCTTCCACAGGTCTCATTGTCTGTCTGTCATGTAGTCCTCTTTCCCGCCTGTCCTCTGTCCTAATTTATTTTCCTCTCTCCCCTTATTGTCCTGAGCTTAGCATGTTGGCATACCAGCCAGCTTCTGCCAGGGGTCCCACCATTCTGAATACTATGTCAATTTAATCAGAATCACATCCATACTTCTTCAGTCTATGACTACATGCTCCAGTTAAGAACATACTATGCCTCCAGGACAGCCCCAGACCCTGCATAAACTAGGAGTGCACTGACTGACTGTCTATGAAAGAAGTACATTTAGTGAATATATAAAAATATAATAACAAAGCCAATGTATTATAATCCAAATTCAGTTGAGGCCAGTGCAGATGGGAACAATTATAACACTCATTTATATAGGCTACTGTTTCCATATTTGGTAGTGGAAAATAAGATTGCCAATAATGTTTTCCCTTGTATCTATCAATTATTCAATGTATTACATACAGCTTTACTACAACAGATGTGCAGTTATTATACATGTTATTAGGCTAATATAGCTGCATGCCAAATACCTGTTGGCATGCCAACATGATTCTGACATGGAGATTTATAGACTGTTTACATATTCTGCAAATGTTTTCCTTCCTCCTATACAAGCAACAACAAGAGACACAGTTCGAGGTTTCTTAGCCAAACACCAGTAAATAACCACCTACTCATACACACTTTTTTTTAACAAGAGGGGTTTTTATGGCAAATCGGTACTTTTAGTGGACACTCCCCTCCTAACCTTGGACGTGGATTTCCCGGTCGCTGATTGGTTGCTGAGCTTGGCTGACAACACCTGCTTGACTCCTTCATCTAAATTAACACCCGCCTGCTCTGGGAAATATAGGCAGCATCCCTGCCGTCCGGGTGCTCAGTCGTCTCTCTCGCTGCGTTGCCTTCCTTTCTGAATACAGTCTACAGTCGTGAGTTACTACAGACAGAGAGCAGACTGGCCTGATAGACTGGCGTGTTTCCGATACAACACTGCATCATTGTTTCAGAGCGGAGTGAAGGCACACTAGCACAGGTTAACTATTAATCTGCACAGATAGAGGCAGTAATGTTGGTGAAATTTGCTATAGCGCTGCTGGTTATGACAGTTTTGGAGCAAGTAATTGGATTAGATCATATTGATGTTCATGACAACCCGTCAGAGAAACCCGCGAGCCAGAAAGGACGCATGTCTTTGCAGAACACAGGTAAGAGGGAACGCGTACTGGCGGACATCGCACGCACGCGCATACACATTTGCACATTGAGCTAGAGAATTAGAAAAAACAGCTTCAAAGTTGGGTCAACGTTGATTTTGTTTTAATATAAAAAATATTGATAGTAGGTTAAACTTGCATGAGCGGGACCGCTTGCTTCTGTGCACGTGCTCCCACGCTGCTGTTGCGCTTATGGAGGAACACGTTTGATATCTCTCGCGCTCTCTGGTTTCTCTCTTGATCTGTTTCTTGAACGACATACCGGCATTTGCCTATAATGGATGAGATGTCCTTTTCCGATTATCCAGAAAGTGGATATCTTGTAAATAGAGAGAGACAGAAATTAAATATGTTAGTAAACTATTAATAGATAGGCACAAGGTAGGTAATGATAGGTCATGTATACAGCAGCGCCTCTAAATGGGTGTTGGTGTGTGTGTGTTTTAGATGTTTTACTGTTTTCCGTCCTTCGGGTAGATTATGCCTGATACAACGTGCTTGGTTCAAAGTTAGCCAACATCCAGGAGATCCATTGGCAACCAGTATGCGTTCTGCATTTAAATGAAACAAACTGGGCTAAATTACTTAAGAGCAGGCTACCGCAGTTGAGTGATTATCTTGTATCTTAAATAGAGTCTACTCTAGGCTCAACAGTTGATTTTACTCTAACTTGCTGATAAGGAATGATGCAATCGCCTAGGGCATGCTGTTGTATCTGCATTCTGAACAGGAAAGCCTCTTCCCTGACAGATACCATGCCCTACAGTCTATTATTTTCAAGAAACGTTATTCTATCCTTATAAGCTTATCAATATAAAATAGTGTGAATATAAGGTGTTTAACCTCTTAATGGTTGTAGATGCATGAACGGCTCAGATTTAGCTATGCACAGTATAGTCCCTCAGTCAGTCAGCCAGTTAGAGTCCCACACCACACCACTGTGTAATTCAATGCACGTTGCGGCCACCTCGTACGATCCAGGCGCATTCCCATGTAAACGCCAACACAAGCACTCACTGCCGACAGCGGCTCACTTTTCCTGCAGCGCACGAAAGTTCAACCCTGTGCCTACATACCTACACCCCTCCCCTTATCTCTCTCTCCCTTTCACACACACACACACACACACACACACGCGCGCGCGCACACACACACGCACACACATTCTCTCTTTCGCTCTCTTACACACACGCATACACATCGCAGAAAAGAGCAGTCCTTGTTGACAACATCATCATCATTTCTCAAATACTGTAAGTCTAGTTATTTACTCTGTCCTGAGGGCTTGTGAGATTAATCCGTCTACATGCCATATAGGCTATAAAGATCACACCTACAGTGAGACAGTGTTGAAATGCTATGTAGGTTTATTAAAGGGATACAGGGACCAAGATGATGTTCATTCATTAATCACAAATGGGATCATTAATTTATCTGATTCTGCAGAAGCAGAATAAGAGTTAATTGCCAAATTCCAAACCTGTTTTATGTTTTTTTTTATTTCAGATAATATCTGCAATAAAATAAATTCTCATGCTCTCCCATTCTCAAAACCCCATATTGACTTGCACAGCAGCGTGGGCAAGTTATTCTATCCCACATGGACAGAATGCCTCAGTGGTCAGTGGCATCACAACAGATCGATTTCAAAATTTGAAGTTTGTCCCAATCAGATCAACGGTTATGTACAGTATTTTGTCACTGTTGGATGCAAACCTTGTAAGGCCAATGTTTTTTTTTTTCTGAATCAATAGTATTGGTTCCCCATAATGTCTTAATGAATGTTTCTGGAACCAAAAAACAGTTACAATTTCACTTTCCATGAAATTGAGACTACTTACAGAAGACACAATGTATTGTGATGGCAACACTTTAAGCTATGATCAAAATGGATTCATCCACTAGCTAAGAATGTCAAGATTATATTGTGTTTGTGCACAAAATGGAAACCAGATTAGTTGAAAAAATGCCAACACAATACAGTAATATCAACCCCTGTGTTCACCTTCTGATTGGTAGCCAATTCGGTGTGGCAAAGAGAGATCAATCAAAACAGAGGACAAAGTAAACAGACAGGAGGTTTTAATTTAGGGATTACCTTCTTCCCTGGCCTAATAACAGTGACACCTAACGCTTTATGTTATTCATAAAGAGAAATATTTTTACTTGGATTATGAAGTTTGGGAGCTCGCCTGCCTGTGGCTAAACTAGGAATAGCACACCTCAATGTTGGCTTATAAGCCTTTATCAACCACAGTTTGCAACCATTGTAAAGTATGATACACAAATGGTGTCTTAATAATGAGTGCACATTCTGTATTTGAGTTAGATGATACATTTATATTTAAAGTATGTCAGTTGGTGGAGAATGACTGCAGAAATGTTGATTCATTCCCTTGTTTAGACATGGACCATTTTAATCAGTGATGAGAAAACAATGATTCACTACAATGTGCGCAATAACTCAAATCTCCATTGTAACTTTTTTTAATTGTAAAATAGCAAATATTTATTGAGATTTGTAAATATTTGATTCCAAAATGGAATCATATTATGAACTTTCATGAGGTTTTGTTTATTAATGTTGAAATAAGATCTTTTTCTCAGTTCCTGAAAACTTGCATTTTGGAGTTTAGGAGGTTTGCTTAAGAGAGCAACGTAATGACTTGAAAACAATGTAATGACTTTGAAAGTGGCAATGATCCTATTAAACTGAAATAGACCAACAGTTGGGTAGGTTGTTGTGGTGGATATGCAGTTGAGCCACCGACTGATTCCAAGGGTTGTGTGTTCAATCTCAGTGCCAAATAAACTAGTGTATGTGATGCCATATACTGTGTATGGCTTTTCTCAACTTTTAAAGATGTATTCCAGGAGTTTTGATTCTGAATGGGATTGAGATCAAAACTTTGACTGGGCCACTGTATGGCATTCACCCTTTGTTTTTGAGCCATTCCAACATTGCTTTGGCCTTGTGCTTGGGATCATTGTCCTGCTGAAAGTTGAAATACCTCCCAAATGTTTCTTAGGGGACTGAAGCAGGTTTTTCCTGTGGTCTGAAGCAGTATTTCTCTGTATTTTGCTCCATCCATTTGTACTTCAATTTTAACAACATGCCCAGTGCCAAGCTTCCACTTTCTGATTATTGATTCAACTGTGCTGGGATATCCAAACTGGAATATCCAAACTGGTATATCCAAACTGGAATATCCAAACTGGTATATCCAAACTGGAATATCCAACCTTGTGGATATTTTGTAACCTTTTCCTAATCTATGCATTTTCATTTCTTTATCTCTAATGTCAGTATAGTGCTCTTCATTTTGAAACCAATGTTACAGCACAGTAATTGATTTTCAGTTAAAACAAACAAAACCACATTTCTGTACACCATTTGTAATTCAGTAATATGAGAGAATTGTTCAGGGGTTTAAATACTTTAGCATGGTACTTTTGAAAATATGTATTATTATTTCTCAAGTAAGATGCTGATATGAATGAATAGGCAGATTCATCCTAATTAGGCAATTGGATATTGATTTCGTAGAAATATGAAGGCTACACATTACCCAACTCTTTACAGACACCAAAAATGGCTGCTTTTCTCCTTTGGGATGGCATCTTTCTAAATATCATATAATTTGAGGTTGACAGGCAGACTTTTCCCTCTCTCCTGGTCATTTAATTTCAGTCCACTATCATTTGTTTTATTCCTGTCCTTCTTGGCTGCTGCCGCCCGGGCGTTGTATAAGGTTGTATAAGAAAGCTAGGGGTAGTGAGAGACCTACTAGAGCTCTAAACTGCTGTTAGGTATATATCATCTCTTCTATATAGTTGGAGGCAGTTGTTTCAATGTAAAGATCACCTACTGCACTACCTTATCCTCTATACAGTTCTATTGACCATGTACATGGGGCTCAAAAGTGCACAGCGGCATTAATAGGATGCCCATTGTGAAACAGCAGCCAGGCTAGGCAGTCACACAGAAAGACCATGTGAAAAGGATGTCAAGTATGCATACTGGCAATACAAAAATGAAAATTGTATAGTAGCTAAAATAACAGTGATTTATTTGTTTTATGCCAGCAAATCAGACACCTGTTGACTTCAACTAACAGAAGCCACAATAGAAATGCATCCTGCAACTTCTACACATTCTACTCTGGTACTGAATATTGCATCTGTATCTGCAATGCACCATACTCATGCCAGGCAATGCAGATGGATTCTGACGCAGAACCACACAGTAATAATCTGTTTGTCACCCTGCGTTGATCTGCCCACCCCACTAGTCTCTCTCTGTCGTTCTGTAGAGAGAGGGGAGATGCTGCTCTCTTCTAATCTCTGCTTCTCTAGTGTGGATGGCTGGTGACAGTAGTCTAGCGCAGTGACTGTGAAGAGAGATGGTGGTTCCTACGGGAGCGTGCAGGGTGCATGCCCTGGGGTCCTCACAGCCTGGGGATCCAGAACAAAGTATTGTTCCTTCTGTTTTCCCTGAGAGAGTGATCCTGTCCTGTTCCGGTCTTCCAACAGGAAAAGATGACAACCTACAAGAGTTGCGTTGTTATTAATAAGACAGACATACATTGACAGAGAAACAAAGAAGGATAAAGACAACCTTCAATACTGACCCAAGATGTGGATTTGAGAAAGATGGCCTGGTGTTCTTTCTCAACCCAATGATTGCCGCAGATCCTTTGGTTTCAAGACCACCATTGACCACAGTGTCTACCTCTCAGCGCAAGTACCTTAGAGTGACCTGCAAACATCTAGATGATAGCTCACTCAAGCAGGTTCACCTTCTACAATATCCTCTAAACCCCTTTGTCATTCATTCCGCGGCTTGAGACGCATCTTAGGGGGTGGGGTACTGTCACTTCCTGGCACGGCAGGCCTGCCAGTGAGATCCAACCCCCTTTCTCCCTCATTTGGAGCACAGACAACTGTTTGTTGTCATTGCCTTCACCTGTGTTCATTATCACTTTACCTATTTCAATTCCTTCTTCCCTACTGCATCTTGTCAGTTATTCTTTTGGATTCCATTCCTTTTTGTAGCGTTGTTCAGTTCATGCCTTGTTTTAGTTTTATAATGTCTTAGTTCTTTTTATTAGAAGTCTTCCATTCTCCCTGTGCATGTGTCCTGCCTCCTACATGTTACAGTAGTACAAAAATCTATGCTTCTATCTACACCTTTACATGCTGAAATAAATGTTTTCAAACAATCTCTATTTATAAAGTCACATTATATTGTAACAAGTCGTCTTCCACTGGGAATTCACTAATCAAGTAATGGAATTGGCCAACTAAAACTAAAGCATCAACCTTTCATTTATCCTGCAGGTAATTTCCCTTCCTGTGGAGTACAGTAACTAGAAGCAGCTTTACACAGCTCTGAGGAGATATGTGGGACCTTGAGGATTAACCAATCTTGTGACCGTGTTTGATTGGTATAACATTTCCAAGTAATAATAGGTGTATGGTAGTTTGGTAGTTTATGGAGAATTGCTTTAATATACATACAAAAGCCAGTGTTGGGACCTTCTAGCAGTCAGTGATGTCCATCCCACTCACTAATACAAATAACAGATGAGTACTAAAAACATTGCATGTAATAAAATGAAGTGATGAAGTAAATCTAAACATTTCAATGTTGTAAATTACTTCCCCGTAGTCTTGTTAATTGTACAATTTTCTTTCTACCATAAAAATGAAAATAATCTGTTCCGCTGGAAGAAGAATAGTTAGAATAGTCTCTGTCTTTTTTGTTAACTTGTCTGTATGTGACAAACAAGATACCTCTCAGAAGGAAAGCTTTCAATTTGGAAATCATCTGCTGGGCACTTCTTTGATACCACAGCGTCTGACTTGTGAGCTCTATGGAATAGCATGCATTTAGTTTGGGTGAGCACTGTGCGGTGTCATAAGGATTGACTCAGTTCTGAATAAACAGGAAGATGTGGAATTAAGAACAATATCATCTATAGAAAGGTGGATTAGTTCTTAACAGTTCTTAACTAAGGAACCAATATTATTTATAGATAATTTAAACAATAGCGGACCTGAAATTAATCCCAGGGGCACACCTTGGTGACCTGTAGAAATAGTTACTGAACATTTCACCACTGACAAGTAATTTGATTTAAATCGTGACAGTTTCCTCACTAACTTTAAATTATTTTCTGTATGAAAAGCTTTGAATAGGTTAATTAAGAGGGAAGCGCAAATGCTGCTATTTTATCAAGAGGCAAAAATTTATATTATGACTACAAGGGATGCAGCAGAAATTGTACTGTGTCCTGGTTTAAAGCCTGGCTGAGTTGAATTCAAGATACCTTTCTGAGAAAAGAACAAACAAAGCTGCGTGTTAACCAGCAATTTCAATATTTTAGTTACGCACAAAAGCTTTAAAATTGGAAGTGCATTATTGAAGTTGCTGCAGCACATGCTTTTGTAGAGGTGTAACATGGGCTTTTTCCAATTCTTGGGAATAGCTTCAGACCTAGGAAAAGATATGAGCTACACCCCACATCACCATTGCCATTGAGAACAAATGCTTGTGATTTATTAGTATTATTTGTTTTTTCTCTTCCTTCTAGCACTGACTTTGTTTCTAGGTACTTAATTGAGTAAGGTGTACTTACTACTATTATGCTGTGTGGTTGTCCCAGAAACCACTAACTGTAAGTCACTATGGATAAATTGCTAAATAACTCAAATGTAAGGTTAAAAACAAGGATAACACGGAAATGACTGCTTTCAGATGGACTATGTGGCTTATGTAACTGACAATGACAGGTCTCTCTCCATCTCCCTCTCCCGCTATCTCTCCATCTCCATCTTTCTCTCTTCTCCATCTGTCTATCTCCAGCTGAAATCCAACACTGTCTGGTGAGTGCAGGGGACGTGGGCTGCGGTGTGTTTGAGTGTTTTGAGAATAACTCCTGTGAAATACGTGGCCTGCAGGAGATCTGTCTGACTTTCCTGCACAACGCTGGCAAGTTCGACTCCCAGGTAAGGCATGACCGTGGGTGGAGTGTATGTGTTTTAAGTGCATGGCCTCCGTGTGTATGCTTACATACTGTCTTAGAAATTAACGTTTAAATGTGTTATGAAAGTGGTACCATCGCTTGTCACTGGAGTGGCACCTTGTAACTTAATAACTTGTACTTTTAGTTCTAGGTTTATAACTGTATTGACTTCATACCTCAGCTTGTGCCTTTCTTGCGGTCCATAAGAACGAAACTATGATTTTTACCATGAAAGGGTGCTACTAGAGTGACAGTAATTTGTCATTTCTAATAATTCAGTAATTTGACAATGAGGTTCATTCCTTGTAAGTGTCAAAAATCCACCATGGGCCACTTAAAACTGATGCAGCATATTTTAGAGGTTCCAATAAAAAAAAAGCATTTTAGATAATAAATGAATGATTTATTTTAGAGATAACCAAGAAACAAATGACCTGTTTTTATCATAACCTTTTCAAGGTTTATTGGGGATTCTGCCCCTGTGGGATTTCCAACATTTGGATGACTAATTAAAAGACCAGATGAAATGTATTATCAGCTAATCTGGAGCAGTGCAAGAATTAAAGATACATGACAGTCATGCTTTTCTGTTTAACTTGTATATATATATATTTTTTTTAAACATATTTTAACAGGTTAGTAGACTTGACAACACATTCTCATTTAAAGCAACTACCTGGGAGTAAAATTTCCATATTGTAGTAAAGGCTATTCATGCTAAATTCATATTGATTTTTTAAAATGTCTTATAAAACAAACCTTTTTTGATATCTTTTTTGTAAGGGCCTATTCCCTAGAGCACTCAATCTCAACTCTGGACCTCAAAGCCAGTTCCACGTTTTTTCATTGCAACTCTCTAAACAGGTACTTAGTTAGACACGGGACACCAGGTGATTGCGATTAATGAAGACGTAGAAAAGAATACCAGCAGGCTCTAGATCTTGTAAGCTGTGTTTCTTAACCCTAATCCTGGGTGTCACCCTGCATGTTTTAGATCTCTCCCTGCTCTGTCACACCTGATTGAAATGATTGGCTCATTATCAAGTTCTTCATGAGCTACATCAGGTACAAACCCAATTCCAAAAAAGTTGGGACACTGTACAATTGTGAATAAAGACAGAATACAATGATGTGGAAGTTTCAAATTTCAATATTTTATTCAGAATACAACATAGATGACATATCAAATGTTTAAACTGAGAAAATGTATCACTTTAAGGGGAAAATAAGTTGATTTTAAATTTCATGGCATCAACACACCTCAAAAAAGTTGGGACAAGGCCATGTTTACCAATGTGTGGCATCCCCTCTTCTTTTTATAACAGACTGCAAACGTCTGGGGACTGAGGAGACAAGTTGCTCAAGTTTATGAATAGGAATGTTGTCCCATTCTTGTCTAATACAGGCTTCTAGTTGCTCAACTGTCTTAGGTCTTCTTTGTCGCACTTTCCTCTTGCGCCAAATGTTTTCTATGGGTGAAAGATCTGGACTGCAGGCTGGCCATTTCAGTACCCGGATCCTTCTTCTATGCAGCCATGACATTGTAATTGATGCAGTATGTGGTCTGGCATTGTCATGTTGGAAAATGCAAGGTCTTCCCTGAAAGAGACGACATCTGGATGGGAGCATATGTTGTTCTAGAACTTGGATATAACTGTCAGCATTGATGGTGCCTTTCCAGATGTGTAGGCTGCCCATGCCACACGCACTCATGCAACCCCATACCATCAGAGATGCAGGCTTCTGAACTGAGCGCTGATAATAACTTGGGTTGTCCTTGTCCTCTAGTCCGGATGACATGGCGTCCCAGTTTTCCAAAATGAACTTCAAATTTTGATTCGTCTGACCACAGAACACTTTTCCACTTTGCCACAGTCCATTTTAAATGATCCTTGGCCCAGAGAAAATGCCTGCACTTCTGGATCCTGTTTAGATACAGCTTCTTTTTTGACCTATAGAGTTTTAGCCGGCAACGGCGAATGGCACGGTGGATTGTGTTCACCAACAATGTTTTCTGGATGTATTCCTGAGCCCATGTTGTGATTTCCATTACAGGATCATTCCTGTATGTGATGCAGTGCCGTCTGAGGGCCCGAAGATCACGGGCATCCAGTATGGTTTTCCGGCCTTGACCCTTACGCACAGAGATTGTTCCAGATTCTCTGAATCTTTGGACGATATTATGCACTGTTGATGATAACTTCAAACTCTTTGCAATTTTTCTCTGAGAAACTCTTTTCTGATATTGCTCCACAATTTCTCGCCGCAGCATTGGGGGAATTGGTGATCCTCTGCCCATCTTGACTTCTGAGAGACACTGCCACTCTGAGAGGCTCTTTTTATACTCAATCATGTTGCCAATTGACGTAATAAGTAGCAAATTGGTCCTCCAGCTCTTTCTTATCTGTACGTTTAACTTTTCCGGCCTCTTATTGCTACCTGTCCCAACTTTTTGGGAATGTGTAGCTCGCATGAAATCCAAAATGAGCCAATATTTGGCATGACATTACAAAATGTCTCACTTTCAACATTCGATATGTTATCTATATTCTATTGTGATTTAAATATAAGTTTATGAGATTTGTAAATTCTTCCATTCCTTTTTTACTCACAATTTGTACCGTGTCCCAACTTTTTTGGAATCGGGTTTGTATGTTAGGGCAGGGAGAGATCTAAAACATGCAGAGCAGAGGGGCGTCCAGGAGCAGGGTTGAGAAACACTGTCGTAGGGTCAGAGTTGAGTACCCCTGCCATAGAGTCACCATGTAATGTATAAGATCATTTATCTAATAGTCAAAAACAATATGATCATGTATTCCAGTAAGTAGCAAGGTGACAAGCCAGTTAGTAGAGGAGGATTAAGTTACCAACCTGCCTGGCTACCAACCTGAGCATTCATAGTTAGCTATTCACACGAATGATCTAACTTAGGGTTAGGCTTCTGGCTATCCTGCATTCATTCTTACAGTAAATAGCCAGCAGGATCCTTATGTGAATCTCATTTCCAAGATAAGTGAAGAGCGTGTTTAGGATGCAGCAGTGTTATGTTTAAATAAAATGTACATGATCTATAAATACGATGTTCTATTCAAACTATAAACTCTCGTTGGGATGGAGGTATGCACACACAGTGCTTTGGCTAGTCTCCTGTCGTGGAAGGCGTATAAACTCACTGACTACTCACTGATGTTGTTTATCTGGTAACTAACATGGCGCTCCCCCTTGTACAAGTGCTGTTTATGCCCATGTGCAATTTTTTTTTTTTAAATGTATTTAAATGACAGATATCAAAATATATACTTCATATATTTAAATACATGTATGAAAATATATTTAAATATTACAGTTTTGTATGGGAATGAAATACATTGAAATAGTAGGATGTACACTATGTACCCTGTCCAGAGTTATAGCCTACAGGGTAAATTATCCTACACACATTTTGAAGTTGCTTCCCAATGACATTATTTTCTGATACTGTTTATAAATTGAACAGGACCAGACTTCATATGTTACCATTCATCCCACTCCAATACACACTGAGCAAGCCTTTAGATCTCAGTAGCCATTCCTAAAAAAATATGTATGCACATAATACACTATCCATCAGCAAACATCTCTGTGTTCTGGTTAGCTAGATAATCAGGTCTATACAGTCATGTATCAGAGTAAACAAACATTAAAAATAAAAATAAAGCACAAAATCAAGTTCTGTAGCTCGCTTAACTGGCTAACTTTGGCTAACTTGTTTTGGGTGATCATTTACTTTTAAAAAAAAGTGTGGAAACTGCAGTAAAAGTGCAATAACTGCATTCATCTTGCAATAACTGCAGTAATTACTTAATCAAGTAATATTTTGAAGTCTGTTGGCTTTGTTTCAGAGACGCATCTTATCAACATGTACATTTTTTGAGCACTAACATATAAAAACAAATGTTTACAGTACAGTTACAGTCACACTTTGTTATGGTGGTCCTAATCTCAATGACAGAGCTTTTCAGGTTGAGAGTGGAGGCGACACGCCTCCTTGTGGTAGCATTCACTTTCAAATGTAAACAACGTCCCAACGATTTCCTTATTTCTGCCAATGGCGCATTGGAGTCAGGCATTATTATGTCAGTTTGAGATACCATTAACCACACCTATGATAAATGTTATTCATCCAAAATTCAAGCAGTTAGCAAGAGACGGCAATGCATACCCCACCAGATATGCCAACCACAGGACATCAAAAACAATCAAAGCCAGAGGCTGGGAAATGCACCCTTCTATTCAGCGTCATTACGAAATGGAACTCTCTTGATCTGCACATCACCAAATCTTAGCAGTAAAAGCAAATGGGAAAAACTGATAAAACAACATCTCACAGTACAACAGGACGTGTGTGAAGAGAGACACAGAAAAACCAAGTCTGTTACACGCAACACTAATAAATAAATGTATGCTATTGCTGGTACACAAAATATGTCCATACACTGAGAAACAGAAAGTTACCTTCACATCTTAACACTTTTTTAGAATTGTGAAGATGACGATTTACCTCTATAATAAAATATTAGTTATCTGCACAAGTACATGGAGCAACAGTGAAAATGTTCATTGTTTATTTTCGTTAAGGGGTTGGGGAGGGTGATTCAGTCAAGTGAAATCCTAGTGATCTAGTAATCAGTAATAGTACATAGAACTGATGACACGTCATCGCAGGACCATCTGACCGCTGGACCAGAACGTATCCATATTTGCTGGTCGTGTTTGTGCATGTGCTGTAAGAAAATCATCATGGCAACCGAGAAGGTGCTGCATTTTTTGTATGCACATTACTGACTAGCCAGGGCCAAAAAGTTAAAATATTATCTCACAAGATCAATTCTACATAACAATTTGAAGTGCACGGTATAACACATGGCTGTTGAACCAAAACAGTGCGTGAGCCAAAACTATATTATGTGCATTCTGACATGGCTGGAACACAGTAGTGCACAGTAGGTTATAATTTAAACAAAATGCAGGTGGAAGTGTAGTTTCATAGCTCTTTCTGCGCCAAGAAAACGATACTGCAGCCTTATTTCTAAGACTGTACAGCATTGGCCTCTGAGTTAGTGCTCGCATTAATTGTCTGATGCGTTTGTATGCCTAGCCAGCATGCGTATCTGCATGCGTATGTGTGTCAGTTCCCTCGTACCCTCTCCTGGCCCGCGGAGGTTAGATCCCTGCGTATCAGGGCCAGAGGGCTCCGGGAGCCTGGGGTAGCCAGCTGGCACCGTGCCCAGCTAGATCTCCTTTCAGACGGGTAGAACATGCTCTGTCCTCAGCAAGAGCTCATGCTTTGACTCCGATAGTCAAACGTTTGTCCAGAAACGTTTTTTCACTTTGGTTTCTCACTTTTTTCAAAATGAAATATAAAAACGACCATCTAGCATTGGAATTTATCGTCTATCAATCATCCTCGTCCACCATTGCTACAAGAGGGCGGAATTTATGGTATATCCCTGTGTCCTGGGAACCTCATTTTACTTCATCCCTCCAGTGCTCACATATTATTCCATCTTTACCAGTATTTCATCATGATTTAGATTTTTCTCACAGTACTTCCCCTCCACTCTACAACTGCCCCAAAACTCCCAAAAGCACAACAATGTTTCCTATTGCCTGACTGCACTCCCTCAGGCTTCCCAACAGTACAGTCTGCAGGCCTAGTCAGACCCTGACATTATGAGCCATTGATGGACTAGACTCCGGAGATTAGCCATCATCAGGACCATCAAAGATGATCTACTGTTTTGGTTTATTAGTAGCTTCAAGACATGGACTAACTGTTCAATGTCCTTAGGCTTTTATATAAGTAGAACAATATATTGAATAATTGAGGAATATAATGACTCATATTAAACTGCATGAATGGATCTGTCAGTTGCTACTGATGTATCATATCATGCACCCGATGACACCATATTAAACATGGGGTGGTTCTAGGTGTAAGTGACAGAAGCGGTCACTAGGGGACGGGGCCCAAATCAGATTTTGCTTGGGGCCCTGAAGAGACTAACCCAAGATACTCCGAGCCAGAGCTTGTGGTTTCTGCTAATCAGCCACTTGATTGTAAAAATCCTCACCACTGCCCCTAGGGGCCAGAATTCGTATATTCCAGCTTCCTGGAGACCCGAACATGAAATATTGCTTTGAATCTGATATTGTTCTCCCTGTTATCATGGTATGAAAAATCCCATGCTAAGCAACAGTGGTGGTGGCGACTTTGATAAGGTGAAAGGATCTGGAGTGGGTCTTCATCAGACTAACCTCACAAACCACATGTAAAACCAACAGCTGAGCAGTGTTTCAACATCCTCTGCGTAACCAAAAAGTTTAGGCTAAAGCCATGGCGGCGGAGGAAGTGCCTTTAAACCTCAGTGATCTCAATCTTGATAGCTACAATTTTGTATCATTCGAGCGGAGAAGGTAGTGAGGTGGGTAGGGCCAGAAGAGTCATTGAAACCAGACACTATTTACTGTTGCCTGGTGTTGGGTTATCAAGAGAAGCCTCTCACTAGGCCATCAGACTGGGTTACAGAGCAACACGTTTTAACCACCTTAGAAGTAGAACAGGGATTAGCAGATTTTGGTTGGTTAAACACAATCCAACCAACCCAACAGTCCCCCAGACCCCAGCTTCCAATTGGTCCATTAAACGGGTCCATCCTGCTGCTATTTCTCAGGTCTCTGTTGCTGCTTTGAAAGAGAATATGTCCTCAGTAAATGTGACTGGTAAAATGAAGGTGAAATCAAATTGGTAACGGTTGAGCGTTCTGTGTCTGTTTCTTCATTTAGGGTAAGTCGTTCATCAAGGACGCTCTAAAGTGCATGGCCCACGGTCTGAGACACAAGTTTAGCTGCATCAGCAGGAAGTGCTTGGCTATTAAAGACATGGTGTTTCAGCTACAGAGAGAATGCTACCTCAGACACAACTTGTGTTCGGCAGCCAAAGAGAATGTGGCCGTCATGGTGGAGATGATCCACTTCCAGGACCTCTTCCCTAAAGGGTGAGTTAGGCTTACCAATCACCTCTCTCTCTGTCAGTGTCTTTCCATTTCTCTTTCTCTGTGTTTCTCCCACTATCTTTTCCATAAAGGGTGAAGATGGGGAGACATGTCTCTGTCAGGGTCTTCATTTCTCTTTCTCATCCATCATTCTCCTAGAGGGTGAATTTCTCTCTAATTTACTGTCTTTCCCTTCCTCCCTCTGCCACCCTAATAAAGTTGTTGATGTCCAGCCCTATACTAATATGAGAATCCAGTCATTTTCTGTGTGTCTCCCTCTGTGCAGGCCGTATGTGGAGCTGGTGAACATCCTGCTGAGCTGTGGAGAGGAGGTGAAGGAGGCCTTGACCAGGAGTGTCCGGCTGCAGTGTGAGCAGAACTGGGGGGCTCTCTGTGACAGCCTGAGCCTCTGCTCTTCCATTGCACCCCCTCCAGGACAGGCCCCCGCCCCCCCCGACCACCGTCGCCCTTCAGTCCCTCACTCGGAGCCTGACCACCCCCGTCCCTCCCGACAGGGTGACAGGGACAAGATCATTAAAGGGGGCTTCAATGCCCACCCCCGTGGCCGTAGCCAGGGCCCCCGCCGACAGAGTGTTGATCCTGGGGTGGTGGCGGAGCAGGAGGACCCCGAGGCCACTGGCATTCGGAGGTGAAAGAGACATCGGACCCTTAATGCCCCGATCCCCCACCCTGACCCAGTCACCATCGCAGCCCCAGCTGATATACTATACATGATTATAGTATACGGTGTGTGGTATTCCTCACCGCACCCCGACACCCACCACCCAGCCATCTGTAGATATGTAACATACAGCGTTTGTTTGTTTCAAAGTGGGAAATGTGTTGTTTGTATTATAATTCTAGATACTTTATGATTAAATACAAAACTGTGTACTCGTTTTGAAGTCCAGTTCTGGCACATATGAATTGTAGTGCATGACGTTGGGTTACCATGACAAAGTAAACAAACTGGCCGTTCTCTAATGGCCAGCTTCCGTCGTTAGGATTCCTACTAAGGACACAGGGTCGGTCTGTAGCAGCACATTCATAGGGCCCTATGGGCTATGATCAAAGGTAGTACACTATATAGGGAATAGGGGTTCAGTTTGGGACACAGTTCTCTCATAAACCTGTAATCTCAGCTGATTGTAGCTACAGCCCCGATGCGTCCAGGTGCCCGAGCTCTTCTTTTCTGCAGGGACTCCGTTCTGTGAGACGGTTACCTGTAGTGCACTCACCCGGGGTGACGATGTCATAAAGTAAGTAGCACTGGGAAGATTCAAGTAGATTCACGTATGATTCCCAATTGATTCGGCAGCCTTTTTTACTTTTATTCAAAGCTACAAGCGTTCCTTCGATTGGAGAAACAGACTCACTCTGGCATACACAGACAGCACCGCAGCCACACTGCGCTCAGACGGCACCCGAGGTCTGACGATATCCCAGTGACAGAGTGCTGTACGGCTGAAGTCTTCATTGAGCAACGGCCTAGGCATTAACCCAGGGAGCTAACAGTCTTGAGGTTTCAGTGGTCAAAATGTCACACACAAATAAGTCAACAGAAGTCAGTCAACAGTGTGCTTTCTCTTGTTTAACTTCCAGACGAGAGGTGGAGACGAGGAGGAGGAATGAACGTGTTCACTTCTCTCTCCCTCCCCCTGGCCATGGCAGTCCACTCAAATGGCACCCTATTCACTATGTAGTGCACTACTTGCTTCAACGAGGGGCATCTAGTGCACTACGTACTGCAGGGTGCCGCTGGGATGCGTCACCAGCAATCCCAGCAAGGACCCAGGATCTGGGTTAGGTCCACACGCGGGGGCTCTGGCTGCATGCCGCTCTTATTCCGAATGTTATATTTACTAAGGCCACCAGAGAATTCCTCTGGACCACAGCCAAGGACGGCCAGCCGCACGGGGAGGTAGGGGGAGGAGAGAAGGAGGAGAAGGAGCAGAGGGAGGGAGAGAAATTTGCTCTGCAGTTCTTGAGGAGGCACGGTTTCTTTCTCCTCTTCATCGATTCCCTCTCTCTCCTCTTCTGTCAGTAGTGAGGTGTCTGTAGATCCGTCATGCAGGCTTTCTCAGACCCCTCTGAGCCTGTACATGCCCATTCAGATGATGTGGCAATGCATTGAAGTTAATTGACTTAACACAGGGCACCAGGTATGTTAGTTCGTTAGGGATTTAAACAATCTAACTGACAATCTGTTCCATACTCTGTCGCTGTCCTCTCTATTTTGTGTTCAGGGAGAAATAGACTGACCCCCCCACCCCAGAATGTGGTCTGGTATTGTTGTTATAATTAACCTGTCTGACATTGTGTATACAGTACTATAATGAAACTACGGATTCTTGAAATCAACATAAATGTATCTTCATATAATTAAAAGTTACTTTTTGTGGATATTTCTTACACTGTGTTTTTCTTGATTGTCAGTGTGCTCAGTAGAAGGATTTGACTAACTTAACACAAAGATCCAGAAAGATACACTGGAACCTATGCCAACAAACATATGCATACCAGATGAATAAAACTCAGGCTGGTACTAGAGGAATCTTGTCCAGAAGCAGACTTGTACCTGTGTATTCTGTGTAATATCGCCCCCTGCAGGTCAATCTACATAGGGCACAATTGAGACTTAAATCATTCATGCACGTCTGCAAGAAGAAGCAGAAGACACAAACGCAATCATCTGTGATTAAATTTGACATGCAAACACACAGATATTGCAAAGTATAATAACAATAATAGGATAAGTATATCTAGAACGACAGGCTGTTATGACAGATCTTCCTATATGAACTCTAGAACAGGTCACCAACTAGGTTACCTGGGCCGTATTTCTAAATATAGTCCATGCACACGAGAACACTTTTTTTTTATCACACCAACATCGAAAACATTTGAATCTTTGAACCTATCTTTGACCTGGAAATAGAAATCGCCCAACTATGAGCCTGCAGCACTTACTAAACCATCTTGACTATGATTGATTATCTTCTACATTTTAATTGAGCGGAGATCTCAGACCTAATAGGCTAAACATACGTTGGGGTCACTGTAGACAAAACTATAATACAGTTTAGTTCAAACATGCCATCCCATTTCCCCAGGGGACCAGCACACTACCTTGAAATAAGTAACCCACTGATCCCTGGCCAAGCCTCAGAACATGAGCTGGGAGGGGGAGACGGCTGTGGAAAGGAGATGAGAGGAGAGGGTAGGATGGAGAATGGAAGACAAATGGAGTACAGACAGAAGACACTTCACATGGCTGCTCACACGCTACAACAACCTATTGCTGCAACTAAAGCAATGACCACATGGTGGAAGACTCTGACTACAGAAGCCAATCTACTTTGTGACTGCCACCATAAATAAAAACCATTATGCTTATTGGGTGATCATGAGCTTCTACTAATATAATTTGTGAGAGAATGGCCCCAACTGTCTGATAAAGGTCTGATCTAACAATTCAAATGGTTGCCAGTAACACCATAAGAAAAGGCCTTCAGAGCCATATAGCTGTGTCAAAAAATAAATAAAGGACGATCCACGAATGAAATGTTATCCGCATCCAGACGTTGTGGAACAATCAGAGCGTGAAAGAGATGAAGGGGCACCTGGGTGTCAAATCGTCATTAGATGCAGTATGGCCTTGAACTGGAGGGAGTGGGAGAGAGAGAAGTATTTTGTATACTTATTAATTGGTGCAGGGGGAAATCTGTTCAACTACAAACAGGTGTTCAAACGTAAAAAAAAAAATAATGCTTGAGGAGCTATGAGTTTGTTTCATAAAGCCCCTTTTCATTATTTAATAATGAATCATTGTTCTGACCATGTGAGTTCTAATTCCTTACCATTATCTATTTCTGACCTCTTGGGATGATTAATACTGACAATTAAACAAATATTTAGAAAATATATAAGGCCTATATATATATATATGGAAATGTATATTTACACACAGTAATATATGCATTTCTATGTGCACAGTTTGTGGAATTGTTAGGAATTATATAGTCCACAAAGGCGTATCCCACCAACTAAACAATAATTTTTAGTTTTTAAAATATATAACACATTGTGCTGGTAAGTGTTTGTAAATAATCCATTGGGCCTTGTTAGTTATTTAATAATATTACAATAAAAATTTGTTAAAAATGTATATACATTTTTTATGCATTTTATTATATATTTTAGGGCCTACGTGAAACATTCTCGATTATCGGCGAAACAATGTTAACTTATGGAATTTACATTTAAAATACATTGAGCAAATCGGATACAATATAAACAGCTGTTGTTGGCGTAAATCCAAATTCATAACAATAGTCTACAGTTTGTGATCCAATCTGTCATATTTTGATATATAACAGATCATAAAGGATTATAAATGCAGATTAGCAATGGCAATTTTACTAATTCGATAAGGACATATATTCTATTATTTTAACTGTAATGCTATATGCTTAGCTTACATTTTATAATTGTGTCGTTTAAACCCTAAACATTTTGAACCGCGTCGAAAATGTTAGACGAAACAAACTAAAGACGTTTAGGCTATTCTAGATTAGTCTGCATAAAACAAGTAGTCGCAATACTATCTTCCGTTAAGACGCCATTATCGACTAGAGTAATCAGATTATTTACCGGATCAAGATTCGAAATTGTTTATCTTTCCAAGGTAATTAGTACGCGCCATTAGGAAGGTGTCAAGATCGCCAATATGATTGACTGGTCTTGAGGACGGCGGAAAGACACCAGTTATGCGCGTGGCGTCTGCTCGTGTAGCTCTCCCCATAGTCCCCACACATACACAAACACACAAACACTGGAACGGACGCAGACTCATTAGATAAAAAACAACACAGCGCCCCAGAATATCCTCTCCCGTCCAGCGGAAGTTTTCAAGCAGCCTTATCTATCGCTTTATCTGACTAGAGATGTGCTGCAGAAAGACGGACCGGACAGAGAAAGAGCGAGAGAGAATGCATTAGGGATATGAACCATGTGCCATTAATAGGCCTGTCATGTTCAATGTGGGCAGTTGACACATTGCCTTTCAGTCTGTCTTGCAGAATTTAGGACATTCATGAAAATGAAATGCTATTTTAAATTAGGGATCTAATTTAATTAACTCAGTCTTAAAATGTAACTAACTCCGATTAACCTCACTCAGTAAGATCTGCCACTGCAGGTCCTATAGGCCATCCCTGTCTGTAACTGTGTAACGCCTTCAAACCTTTATTGAGATTTATCACAACAGACTTTAGACGCCTACTAAATGGCAACGGTTTGTTCAAGTAGGAAAAATCCGTCACTCACGAGGATATAGGAGGAAAACACGGTTTCCATGCCTTGCCTTGGGCTGTCTGAGTTCCGTTGGTTTACTTTATTTCACCAATTATTGCTGCGCAAGACAAGGCAGTGTTGACGCTCCATGCTCCTCGCAACCATTCATCAGCTTTCGAGGCGCGTAAATATTCTTTAAAACTATAAACACGTCGAGATCGGTCGGAGACAGAGGGACCCATTTAGTTCCCGGGGTTTGAGCTAAACGCTGCTGGAGATAAAACAAACGATAATACTGTCTGTCTCCTCGCCGCTGTCTCCTCAAGCATTAATAATGGGTGTGATGCCAGCCCAGCGTGAGCACCTTTTTTAACAGTGTGCTGTGTGGAGTCTACGCACGCTCATCTTTTACCAAAACCGAGTTAGGTTACAACTCGTCTATCGAATCGTCTTATATCGAATAACGATAACGAATGAACTGGGCAATTTTCGAGTGGCCTGCTGATCTTTACCCACTGAAACAACAGTATACATTGTATAATGACTGCCGGCCTATCTATCGGCTTTCAGTAGGCCTACCAAATGTGTCCAAAGGCATGACAATAGAAATGGCATGGCATATGTGACACTTTTGGCCCGGTTGTGCTCCGTGGGTGGGAGGGTGCTGGTTTGTTGTCGTCTGTTATCACGTCCTGATAGCCAGGCCAGGGGCAGGCACCAGGATCTTTACCCGACAGACATGGTTTCGGGTTCCATTGTAGCAGGCCCTAGGAACCAACCTGTTGTCTCTTCCTCCCCTCCCTAGACGCTTGTCTGCTCTTATTCCCAGCGGAATAAACATTTAAGTAACACAAAACACGGGGACTGACACACGCGCGCAAACAGGAAGGCCAAAAATTCATACTAGGGTTCATTTTTAATACCGACTATCAGCTATTCTATATTGCCTTCAATTCTGTAATTGTAAAGTGCAACTAGGAAGTACATATTTACTGGTTAAAGTGGTTTTAAAACAACTGTCATGTCCACTGTGGACAAAGGAGTTTGTGACCGCGCGTAATTGGTGCTGAAGTTGCATTCTGTCTTCAGATGCAGCACGGACTTGTAGGGTTACCTCGCCAGCTATTATTTTGACGTCACCGGAACTGGGTAAGCCAACGCTTCATGGAGTTTAACCTCCCTCTCATCTCCACCCTCATCGGTCCCCATCCGTTGGAGAAAATAGGCGAAGAAAAAGTAAGGGTCTCGAGTTGACAGTTAAGATGCACACTTCAGTGAAGATCGTCCTCGGTTAAACAAACGAGTACTTGAGCTCAGTAAATATTAACAAGAAGTGGAGATTTTGGAATCACCGTTTTGTTGCCTGTTATATCTTAGATTAACTGTTCCTTGGAAATGTTTTCCAGCCCTAGCACGTCCACTCCCTTTTCTGTAAAGGATATATTAAACCTGGAGCAGCACACTGAGGATCTGGTCTCACTAGACATCTCTCCACGGATGGACTGTGCCCTACCGACCTCCTCTTGCATGATGTCCCGCCTAAAGCAGGAACCGCTACGGGAGATGTCGTCTGGAAACTTGCTGTTTGGAGAGGAACTCCATGAAGCTAAAGCCAACAGAAATACTGCCCTCAACTTCACCGCTGCCTTCTATGGGAAATCTTTCTTAGAAACTGACATTAGGGATGGAAAGACGGACAGCTTATTTGATGGGAAACACAGAAAAGGTAACATTTTATACAGTTGAATAATTTGCCCTATCTTGTTCAATTATGGATATGCAGTTAGGTAGAATATGCAGTTAGGCCTAGCTTACAATCAAAAAGCCTCCAAAAACATGTAAGGTAGGGAAAGATAAGGCCTTTCACATTGATGCAATAATGCCGCTCATATTAATAAAAATAAAATGTTACGACATTAGGCTAAATTCTCTCGTCAAAGGACACGGTTAAACCCATATGATTACGCTTTAGAAAATACAGGTCCGGAGAAAATTAAGAGACCACTGCAAATTGAACGCTTCTGATCCTCACTAAAACCTTTCCTTTTCTACTTTTTTGGAAAGGAAAGAAAAAGGTGCAGGGGTCTCTTAATTTCTCCCAAGCTGTATATCAACCAACTATATAATCAAATCAAACCGTTTTAATATTTGGACTCAAAATAGGATGTAGGGCTATATACTATGTCTAATTAAAAAAACAATTTGAGACATTAGATGGCCAACTCTTGCGTAAAAGCGTGTATCCCAATATGTAATTCGCGATGAAAAACTTTGGCCTACAATACGGCGATTAAATGTGTCTTAATTCATTCGTTAATTTCTATTCCACTAGAAGTTCCCTACATCTCTCACAGCGAGTCAGTGGACGACCTGAAGTCAGGGGACCCAAATCGATCAACCAAATCCCGCAAGCGGAGGAAGCCGCGCGTGCTGTTCTCTCAGGCGCAGGTGTACGAGCTGGAGCGACGTTTCAAGCAGCAGAAGTACCTGTCAGCTCCTGAGAGGGACCATCTAGCCGGGGTTCTGAAACTGACCCCAACACAGGTCAAGATCTGGTTCCAGAACCGACGCTACAAGTGCAAGAGACAGCGACAGGACCAGAGCCTGGAGATGGTCGGTATCCCGCCACCAAGGCGCATCTCAGTCCCAGTGCTGGTCCGAGATGGGAAGCCCTGCCTTGGAGACTCAGCGACCTATAATGCTTCTTATAATGTGGGCCTAAACCATTTCACCTATAACAGCTATAACAGCTATCCAGCATTCAGTAATTATCCCAGCCCTGGCTGCAATACGAACTATGCCTGTAACTATCCCACGGCTGGGGTGCAGTCTATCCAGCCCTCACCAAACAACGGGAATTACATGAACTTCGGTGTTGGGGAGTTTAATAATGTCCAAAACACGTTCCCTTCCGGCACTGCAGTGTCTTCTTTACATGGAATAAGAGCGTGGTGAACAACGGATATCATGAGAATAAGATCAAACAATGTTTTAAATCGCATGCTCTTTTACGCAAACTGTGCATAAGTATTAAATGCAACTTGAGCGCTGTCATTGTCCTGGGTTACATTACATTTACTGTGTTTCAACTGGCAAACTGTTAATTGCGCAGCTTGTAAACACATATACAAGATCTATATGGGAAAATATAGTATAGGCTTCAATTTGTCTTCGGAAGTCTTTCCCCCAGTATTAATGTTTTCCATCTTCATGATCATTAATGCATTGAATGGTTATTATATTTGTAGAAATTAAATAATATACGTATTATTTGTAAATAAAGCTTCTGTTTTATGTAAACTGTGCTTTTCCTTCATGTACGTGATAGGCATATTTCTCGAAGGCTAACAATAAAATGAAATTCATAAAATGAATATATTAATAAGAAGGGAGTAATTTACCAGCAATTACCATCAATAACCATCAAACCATAATTTTTTCCTACGTTTTTTTCAGTTTAATATTTTTATATTCTGGTGCTTTCAACTATTACAATTATGAATTGTATTAATAATTATTTACGTATTCATAGTTTATAAGTCAAAACTGTTATGTTACTTGTTATACTATGTCATTAATATGAACGACAAAAGATATATACACCTAATTGTCGGATTATTATTATTTTTTTTAAATACAATCGTAACAATACTTCAGGACAACAATTGTCAATTAAAAAAAGATTACGCTAAATCGTGTATACCGTGTATTTCAACAATACCTGGCTTGAGTATAAAAATTATGTTTCACTACTTATATGCTGTGCTTAACTGGGGCCGGAACCGTAGGCCTTCTAATTCTAGGCAAACAGCGTCCCGGTTCTTTTTTTTATAGTAGGCCTTATGCCTATTAACACATACATTTTTATGAACATACTCTAATGCGCAATTTGTCAGTTCCTGTACATATTTTACACCAAGTCAAGCGCCTCTTATATTCCTTATATTGAACAAACGCAAAGGCTATCCCCTACATCAGGTATAGTGGTGTATTTGTATATGCCCAAAACACATTACATGTATCCTAATGTCAAACAATGTCACACGCTATCCGTGCAACGTTCACGTATGTTTAACGTCAGGTTAAACCCTTCAAGTGGCTATTAGCGACCTTCACTCAATCTGCTAGAACCGGTGACTAAAGGTTGTAAAGGTTCGAACATGTTTACGACCAGCCAGCCTCTCCATACAAGTTAAAACAAGAATTAAACGCAATGACATGACTGAATAAGACAAATATGGAAATAGACCATAAACGGCCTTAGCTTTGGGTAGGCCAAAAACTCATACTAGTGTTAACTTACGAGAACGCTTTTAGTCAGCTCATAACAACTTCTTCTACCGCTGCGTCCGCATTAGCCTACAGTTTTTGTTTATCTTTTAAGGTTGAGATAATGTTTATATTACAGACATGTCTGTGACCATTCAAAGGTTTATGTTATAGTTCATCTGACGGGATGTCCGCAGAAAACGCAGGTTTTGGGGAAATGCGTTCATTATTCTAATCCATCATTCCGATTCAGTTACAGCTGATTCAAAGGACGAAATTTCCGTCAGGCCCCAGTGGCCCTTTATTGAGAATGAACTGACGACTGTCTAGGCAATGTCACTGAATAGTCATCAATGTACAAAACAATATATCCTTAATTATTTTTAATACATAAAATTAATACACTGTAATGAAGTTTTAGAGTAAAGTGCATTTACGTTTTTCCATCATAGCAGTTTCATTTAGAGTGCCTTGCCCTAGTGTGTGTATACATTATAATACTTCTAATTGCTGGCCCCCATGGAAATCAAACCCAACACCTACGTGTAAAAAAAGCTCCATGCTTTTTATCAAGTGAGCTATAAGAGAGCCCTCATAATCAGCTAATAATGATTTTGATTAAATGGATTTGTACAGTAGACCAAAGCACTTTACACTGTGTCACTGAACAGGACCTACTGTCGTTTCAAGATCATGCACACCTTTACTCCGGATTGACACTATCACAGTGCTAAATGGAAGAATAGCTCAATTTGCTTGACAAAGAACCCGAGGCCAGCTATAAGTGAGCAGTCGAAGGGACAGAGGAGGATTTGGCTGCCACTTTAAAACAACTAAGAGACGCTTAGCCTTCTCTTAGGTCATTGAACGTATTTGCTAACGTTAGTCTCACCGTAAGATCTCCAATGATTCGGAGTCAGACTCATAACAGCACGAACAACTGAGTCAACAATGATACTTGTGAAGTCTTTATTGGTGCACTGTGCAGAAATGTAAACTTGAAAACAGATTTGTATTTCACAAAAGACATGTGGGTCCATCATCATGTAGAGGGTAGAGAGGTCATGTAGCTACCAGTGCCAGCCCCACCCCCCTCCCCCCCAAGTGTTGAAAAGGCAGTGTCAGATAACAGGTGCGCACAAACCTAAAAATACCCCCCCACACTCCACCCCCGGTGGAAAGAAAGAGAAAGCGAGAGAGGAGGAGAGAAGAACGGGTCAGAATAATCAGCTTTTCCGGGTCTTATCTGAAGAAAGGCAGAGACCCATGGTACGTTATCACTGCAATGTGATTACTGCCACAACTTTTCGGAACTTTTCCAACCTTGTGCCTAGCCCACTACACTGAACGGACTGCTCCCCATGTTGTATACTCTTTGTCACTGGTTAGTCAACGCAGTACCCAGCAGTGATCTCTGTGATGCCAGACACAGGGGAGGGACGGCATTCAGTCTTAGAGATCTACAGTCAGACCCCGATCTGTCCATATGCTGTTTTTCATTATAATTTGCAAGTCAAAACTGACCCTAGGTCAGCACCTCTACATAAAACGTGGCTTTGAGGCTACAGGAGAGGCCCCAACTCATGAAAGTATATTCCAAAGCTGAAGTAGCTTCACAAGACAATGATTCAAAAGGACGTACTGAACCAGGAGCTATGGATATGCACATCCTATATTTCCATAGTGGACCTTATAGAAAACGCTTTTTTACACTTCAAACTATTTAATGTAATTCCTTTATTGACATAATAAATTCCAACATTGATAACATTACAGAGAAATTGCTACATAATGTCATTAAGCCCTAATAATTAATAAATGATGGTCAGGCAGCAATGGAATCTCTATTAAAAAGGCAGCTGGTAATATTCATTTTCCCCTTTCAGAGCAAATTATAAATATTAAACAGATTTAACCTGCTGCAGTGGATCTGTAAATATTATATCACAACATTAGATTTCATATAGACACCACCAAAATGATTGTCACCCTTCACAAAGATGAAAAAAAGCTGTATAAAATACACAAATGTAATAAGCTATATTGTTATTTTTTTAACATGTGGAATATATTTCACTTTCATGATTTGACCAAATGGACCATTTCGGATAAACTATATATTTATTTACAAAAAAGGAAGTGTCAAAATAATTGGCACTGTTTTTCCAAACATTGTGCGCCCACCCCTTCCAAATGGAACTGCACAGAGTCTTTTCCAGTATTCTTTATGAGAAGGAGACACAGATCTTCAGACATTTAACCTCCTATTCTGTTTCGGGTCAAATTTGACCCATTTTCAAGTTTAGATGTGTGAAATATATCTTACATTTTTGAAATTAAAAAAAGAATGGCCTACAGAATATAATAAAATATATTTAGATAATTTTTCATTTTTAAATGCCTCTACAAAAAATGAGACCCGGTAGTAATTATAGGCTGTTTATGTAAAGAAAAACATAAGATCCCATGTACACACCCCCACTCTCTCTTCCACTCAAGCATGCACGCACACACACACACACACACACACACACACACACACACATACACACATACACACACATACACACACACACATATACACACATACACACACATACACACACATACACACACACACATACACACACACACACACACACACACACACACATACACACCTCCTGTCTCCCAACTGTATAGCAGTATACAGGCTGGAGCATTCTCACGCTCTCCTCGAAGTTTGCCTTTACTGAAGACACCACAGTTGTGTCATACTGTCCCAAGAGGAACACAAATGTGATGCTGATGAGCACACTCCACAGGAGTAATCCTGGATTAAAAAACAAAAGAGGATCTGACAACTTGGACAAGGTCACTGGCACCTACACATACAAACAGATGAACGCTAGGGGGCCAATGGTCATCTTTTTTCATATTTTTTGCCAATGTGGTGGTCTACCCTGAACCCCTGCCTCTGCCAGTGTGGTGATGCAGCTTCAAGGTAAGGATGCAACCGTACCTATTCATCCAGCTGTGCCTACTGGAAACCAGAGGAAGAGATGCCAATGCTGCCCTCACAAGGACAGCTTCATTTGCCACAAATGTCAAAAATACATTTGCAAGACACACTCAAACATTCACATGCTGCCTGTCATGTATATTAACATGAACACATACATAAACCCACACAGACGTGCACATAAACACCTTGCCGGAGATGACACTTCTTCATAAATCTTGTAGCGTGATTGACCAAAATAAAGTGTTGTTTTAGGATATTAAATTGACTTTGCTCCTTTTTTCATAGGAAAGTATAGGCTGTCAAGTTTGACCCATAACCCAGCAAATGTAACAATAATTGCTCATGTTAACATATAAGAAAATACAAACAAGTTATTTTGGGAATTATTTTGTTCATCATCAGCCTTTTGATTTGTATATTATTTAAATCTGTATATTTGTATATAAGTTAAATGTGGTCTAAGGTACATAAAATATCAAAGTAAGTATTTATATATATATATATATATATATATATATATATATATTATAGTTATGAATTCATAATAAGTTATTTTATTGGATGATATTTTTTTCAGTGCTTGTTAATGAATTCAAACATGGGTCAAATTTGACCCGTGAACACAAAAGGAGGGTTAAGCTGTGCCTCCATTTCACATACACTGCTCAAAATGTTTAAGGGAACACGTAATCATCACAGTATAACAACAAGTCAATTCAACTTCAGGCATATCAATCTGTCTAGTTAGGAAGCATAAGCAATCAATGTCACCTGTTTTGGTGCAAATAAAAGTGACAACAAGTGCACTGGAGAGGCAAAAGCAAGACAACCCCAAAAAAGGGAATGGTTTTGCAGGTGGTGGCCACAGACAATTGCTATCTCCTTACCCTTCCTGACTGATTCTTCTCTAGATTAGCATTTTGCTAGTATGTTTGTCACTACTGGTAGCATGACGCGGTACCTGCAGCCCATTCAGATTGCACAGGCTGTCCAAATCCTACAGAATGGCACATCCATACGTGCCGTTACAAGAAGGTTTTTGCTGTGTGCTCTTCACAGATGAGAACAGGTTCACACTGAGCACATGTGACAGACATGAAAGAGCCTGGAGACGCCATGGTAAACGTTATGCTGCCACCAACATCATCCAGCATGACGCTAACCCTAACCCAGTTTGACGATGGGTCAGTGCTGGTCTGGGGAGGCATATCCTTGGAGGGTCGCACAGACCTCCACATGCTTGCCAACTCTGATTGAGGATGAAATCCTCAGACCTATTGTCAAATCTTAAGCAGGTGCTGTGGGCCTTGGGTGCCTTCTGGTGCAGGACAATGCCTGGCCTCATGTGGCCAGAGGGTGTAGGCAGTTTCTGGATGATGAAGGCATTGATGCCATTGGCTGGTCATCACGTTCCCCAGACCTAAATTCAAATGAGAACCTCAGGGACGTTATGTTTCAGTTAATCTGATGCTGTCAAGTAGTGCCTATTATTATCCAGGTCTGGGAGAAGATCCCCAAGGACACCATCCGCGGTCTCATCAGGAGCATGCCCAGACATTGTCAGGAGTGCATACAGGCATGTTGGGGGCCAAACACACTACTGAGTCACATCATAGATTTTCCTGCTTTCAAGTAACCTTAAACGTATGCCACAATATCACTGTTATTGTCTAAAAGTCATCTTTTTATTTAATCATTATCTGCATCTCTTCTCTCTGCTGTCTCCTATCCTCTGTCCCACTATGGTCTACTCTCTCCTCTTCCATGCCCCCTGTTGGTTCTCTATACCATTCTGTCCCTCACTATCAAGACTCTTGTCCCTACACAAAGTATAACCTTTAAGAGATGATCATCATTTTCTCCTAATAAGGTTATTCTGGTTCAAGTAAATACATAATTTCATTCAACTTTAAAGTTGCCTGACACCTACTCCACCTTTCACTGTCGGCTAAAACTATTTGCTCATCTGAAGAAAAATAATGTCGACACTTTTGCTTAGCATTTAATGTTGGATGAATAACTGCTAGCATGGCAAAATAGTACTACTAGTGTTAGCTAGCCAAACTTGCTTTACATAACTAAAGCATGGCAAAATAGTACTAGTGTTAGCTAGCCAAACCTGCTTTACCTAAAGCATGGCAAAATAGCACTACTATTGTTAGCTAGCCAAATTTGCTTTACAAACTTTATGTGCCTGGACAGCCAAGAAAGCATTATATAAAACGGAGGTGCTTTTTTTCCCTCCTGCATCTCCACTTTTACTCTTCAATTTCTTCTTTAGTCTAACATATTTGTCCCTCATCATCTTCCAACTTATCTGGCAAGTTCCTGGCTCTTCGCCCAGAATTTATCTTATACTATCAAAAGTTCCTCGATTTGAGCCATGCCTCCAGACTCCATTGTTGTTTCGTCTTTGTTTTGTGTTTCGTGGCTTTTCGATTTTTGAGCTGGTGCACATAGCCTACGTGGCCTGGCTGTGCGGGCCTGTGCGGCTCTCTGCGCTGTCCACGAATCCTACGCAGGCGCGTTTGACATTGAATTATAAATCAGCCTTCAAGTCACATTATGAATTGCCATGATGAAATTCACGCAAGTGGGAACAGCCTCAGATTTCAATTTGTTTTGGTGTCCACTGACTGTTGCTACATCATTTAGTTCAGAACAAACTACACAATGTCCAGTAAAGATTTTGATCTTTAATATAGACCCAATGTGTGATGGTGCTCCCTTCATTTGTTTGAGCAGTGTATAATGCTGCAGTGTAAGTTAGAATCCAGCCCACTGCTTTCTCAGCAAAATCTTTCTGCACTTTCCTATCCAATAAACCATAAAAATGCTTTAATAAATTCAACTTTCCAGATCCTTGAGATTCTTTGGTCTGTGCTTATGGACTGCCCTCAGTTCCTACCAAAGATTTCTAATGGGATTCAAGACCGGACAAGCCGCCGCAAAATGTTGATTTGTGTTCAATTAATGTGGATTTTGTAAGTGTGCTTGAGGTTATTGACTCGCAGTAAGATCCCCTTGCAGACAAGTTTCAGTCTCCTGACAAAGGCAACCAGGTTTTCTACAAAAGTATCCTAGTCCTGAGTGAAGGTCTTAATGCAGTTGACCTTAACAATGACCCCAGGCCCCTTGTAAAGGTGGAAGTCAATTTAGGTGCAAGTTAAATAACATCAAAGGTCCATAATTTACAGTAACGTAGAATATTTTCTGCTCATGCATTCTCATTTAGATGCCAAAAGGACTTCCCTCGATATTTCTGTTCATTGTTATTCTGTTTATTTGTTTTACTTGAAAGTTAGATTGCGTTTTTTAAAATAAATAAATCCTGAGTGCATAGATACCCAACCCTGTTTCAAAAAAAGTTGGGATTCTGTGTAAAATGGAAATAAAAACATGCAAAGATGTGCAAATCATTTAAACCCTATATTCGATAGAAAATACTGCAAACTCACAACTAATTAGCTTAATTGGCAACAGGTCAGTAACATGATTGGGTATAAAAAGAGCATTCCAGAGAGGGTGAGTCTTTTAGAAGTAAAGATGGGGAGGGGTTCACCATTCAGCGAAAGACTCCACAGGCAAATAGTGCAACAAATTAAGTTTGTCCAAGTAAAATTGCAAAGAGTTTGGGGATCTCATCATCTACAGTGCACAATATCATTAAAAGATTCAGAGAATCTGGAGTAATCTCTGTACGCAAGGGACAAAAACGAAAACCAATATTGGATGGCCGTGATCTTCGGGCCCTGCATTAAAAACAGACATGATTCTGTAGTGGAAATCACTGTATGGGTTAAAACCCATGCAAAGAAAAATACAGATATAAACAAGATCCAGAAACACTGATGCGTTCTCTGGGCCCAAGCTCATTTAAGATGGACTGAGGTGAAGTGGAAAACTGTCCTTTAGTCAATTTTGACAAATCAATATTGGACATTTCTGTGAATTACAGACAACACATCCTCAGGGTTGCAGGCATGAAATTCAATGTTTTTTCCAAAAACAATAACATTTCTCTGGTTTAACATTTGATATGTTGTCTTTGTACTATTTTGAATTAAATACAGGAATTAATGATTTGCACATCATTGCATTCTTTTTTTATTTGCATTTTAGGCAGCATCCCAACTTTTTTGGAGACAGGGTTGTCAATGGCTTTAAACAATTCTCTCAGGTGAACTTGGACAATTACAGAGTACTGTATGCCGTCAGGTTTTATTTCAATCATTGGACGTAACAAATGGCAGTCCATTGCTTGCCATGAAGGACAAATATTGTTTAAAATTGACTTATCTTGGAATTACAACATTATTTGTGTCCTGGAATGCTGAGGTGAAATTAAATGTCCATCAGTGGCAGGTAGGAATGATTATGCAGCGTACTCATCTGACAGTACTTACGTTACATAACTGGCCTTCCAGAATAATTGGCACACTAATTAAACATCAACAAAAGAGCTTGTGAATTTTTGTTGTTGTTTATCAGCTTGATTTTACAGTCAAAAATCATGAATCTAATCTTCAATTAAGTGAAATGTTTTCAAATTAAAAATGCTATTCATTAACATGCGTGCCACAATCATTGGCAGCCCTGTATTTAGTACTTTGTGTACCCTCTTTCTGCCAAGGTAAGAGGTCAGAGTCATCTCCTATAATGTTTGATTACATGGGAGAAAACATAGGAAAGGATTTGAGACTATTCGTCTATACTGAAATCAGATCCTTCAGAGTGCTTGGTCCGTGTTTGTGGACTGTTGCTTCAGCCCACAGGTTTTATTTTGGGATTTAGACTGTAGTGGTGATTACAAAAGCTTGATTAATTGTCTTGCTGGAACATCCAAATACAACCCAGTTTTAGCTACCTGTCGGAGGCAGACAGGTTTTTCCATTAACTCTCCTGGTACTTGATGAAGTCCATGTTGCTTTGTATCCAAACAAGGTCCCAAGGGTTTTTCAGAAGCAAAACAGTCCTACATCATAGATCCACCACCATACTTCATAGTAGGGATTAGGTACTTTTCTGCATGACTATGGCCAGGCACGTGCACAGGTAGGGCTCATCCTGAGCAGTGCACATGCCCTTTTTGCCCCAAATTTCATAGTATCCTTTGGTGGTTAAGCTACTTGTGTTCTTTACACTTGGGCATGCATTGTCCATCTGTGTGACCTGCTTTGCTCAAGCTTCTTGAGGCTTAAATGCATGGATGAACTCTTTATCAGATTTTGGGCACATGCCCATTCAAAGGTCTGTACATGGCCCTGTCTATTTAATAAATCCAAGGCACTTATGTTTCTGGTTTGGCGACAAAGGAGGCCTCTTCCAGGCAGGTTTATGACAGTGCTAGTTGTTACATTTTCAAATTATTTCCCAAATAGTGGTGAAGATAGGTATTTTAAGCTGTGTAGCAATTTCTTTATTGCCATTGACTGATTCGTTAAGATCAACAACCTATTGTCTCATTTGAGTATTCTCTGGCCTTTTCCATGTTTATAGTTGACCAAGGGTTTAGCATGTGTGTCACCACATATTTATATCCCATGTCATTGATGCCCACTTAAGAGTTTACTAAAAAGTAAAATCTTCACTTAGATTTTTTTTTATAACTACAGGTTCCAATAGCTGTGGCACACATGTTTTGAGAAATTATTATTTCTTAATGAACCATTTTCACTCCTTTGAAATTTAGATTCACATGCAGTTTTTTGAGTGGAAGATTAAGCTGATTAATAAAAATTGAATGTTTTTTGTTCATATTTACCTAGGTTGCTAATAATTCTTGAAGGCACTGTATAACTCACTCACTTATATAGTCAGAAATACAGTGCCCTACAGAATCCAATTTTACCTAGGGTCCCAATAATTCTGGAAGGGAATGTATGCTTATACAGTCATTAGTGAACTGCACTACAAACACCGGTAGTTTAATTTAGTGGTATCAGGTTTGTCTTAGTTTGCATTAGTTGTGTGTCTGGTCTAGAGGAACGGGAAAAGTCTCTTTTTGAGGATGTAGAACACGGTAGCGAGGAAGAGTGCAAGTGCAAGAAAGATGAGCAGTTTGTCAGTGAGCTCTCTGCGGTTGTACTTAGTGATGAGCTTCCTTCCCAGCTGGATGGTACCTGTCATTGCCTTGAACTCCTCGTTGGTTTCCTGGACTGCCTGGGATGACGTCGCTACCATGGCCAGGAGACAAACAAAAGAAATCAACACTGGGCTGGGAAACTACACTTTGTAATGCATTTTGCTCCAGGGGGCGCCAGACACTCACCAAGCGTGGTCATGGTCTCCTCACTCTGCATTACTTGCTGTGACATCATCCGACTGATGCTCATCAGGCTCTCTGTGATATCACTGGACGACTGGGCCAGCCCCTCTTTGGTAACCTTCCTGATTGGAGGAAAACATTTTCATTGTAACAAATCAAAAAAGCCAAGATTAGAAAGTATACAATACACATCAAATGAAATATATAACTGTACAGTACAATGATACAAATTGTAAATTAGAAAAATACTTAATAAATAAAAAAGTCATTTTCAAGAATGTTAGGGAAAAGACAATGACTACCTTTGTCGGAGTTCACTGCCCCCTTCGTACAGTAAAGCTTCCTTTTCCAAGTCATCTAAAGTTAGTTTACTGGCCAGGTTGGCTTTTCTCCAGGCAGTCTGATTACTGCAAAAACACAATCAGGATGAGTTCTTACATTTTATACACTACCACTAGGCAACGTAAAGGTCTTATGGAGAACAGCCTACAAGCCGTTCCGATGAAGAGATGCATTCTGATGTATAAGCACATGCTGGTGAATTTGTTAAGTGTGGATTCACAACACGTGCCTCAATAGACTTAAAGGGGATCAAATAAAGTTAACTATGTTTTCTTACCTGAGCATCTGTTTGCGATGCCCCTCTACTTCACTGAGTAGAGCCTGTTTGTCCGATTCCTTGTCCTGCTCCCTCCCCATCTGCTCTAGATCCTGTCAAACACTCTTACGTGTCCGTCAAATAACACTGATTGATACAGTTCAATGGGAACTGACGGGTCAACAAATGAACGTGGTCCGATTAAGTTCTTTCCTCCCGGTTTATTCATTAGCTGAAGGAAATTGGGAACTTACCTGAATACATAGCCTAAGTAGGTTGAATTTCTCTTTCACTTTGGCATTCAATTCGGTCAGCTTTACTGGTGGTCCTGTACACTCATTGACATCCTGATTACAATGAATATATGCATGAAATAAAAAGACAACGTCAGTCATCCTGGAATCTTTAAAATGACAATATGTCCAATACCAGGCCAGGCATTCTACATAGAGGGAAGCGCTGAATGTGAGACCAGTTGCGAGATTTCTTTTCTGTGCAGTGACTACTTAGCAATATAGCTGTAATCAGTCAAGAACAATAACGTACTGGAGCAATTAGCCATACCTGTACGAGAGCTTTTAATTCCAAGTCATATTTCGTGATTTCTTGTTCGCATATTCGAACGTGAACATCCAAGGTAGCCATATCGTATAAACACAAAGTCGTCTACGGATAGCAGCATGCCAAAGCGGTCAAAATAAAGAATCGCTATTTTCAAGTTAGAATATGATACAAAGAATTCTATTCTATTATATTTATTTTTTTATCTGGACAATCAGTTATATGATAGCAAAAATATTTTAAACAAAATGGAAAAACCTGTAAACCAAGAGTGCAATTGGTTTATTTTCTATAATGTATTCATTAGGACAATTAATGACATTGCACAAAAAAAAAGGACACTTGGGAGTGAAAATAATGGCAACCATACATACACTAATTTAATGAGTGAATTGACCCTGCTTTTGCAAGACCGTTACATCAATGTTAGAGGAAACATTCCCAAAGCACAGTATACAGAAGATACAATAAAAGGATGAACCAAAACTTTCTTTTTTATAAAGCATCTCAGAAGATCATCTTCAGTCATTTTGGGATTCGTTTGTACAAAACCCTTTTGCAGGCATCTAACCACTGTCATTAAGGTGCCATGGCTGAGTTAAGGCTTCAGATTGATGAGGACAAGTTCCCTTTGTTAGGAGGTGATGCTCCATTGGTGTGCAGCAGAGTCAGCTCCTCTCCTGCAAAGAATAAATAAAACTGTCAAGGTGACTTCTTCCATATTGTTAATCCACCACAATTTTTACCACATATTGTACTATTTCTATATTGTATGATACTGCATACATTATGACTGTGGTTCTGAAACATTTTAGGGTAAGAGAACCAATGAGTGATTAGGGACCACCTCATAAAAAAATTAATAACTTACTGTTAGACACAACATAAAAAGGAGCTTTACCATGATTATTGCAGGGCTTAATTAACCTAGTCTTACACCCCTGGAAGGAATGTTTCAAATTCTCCCCTCTTTTAAACGCAATGCTATTTTAATGCAATGCTACACATTTTGTAATGTGACAGATTTGTATTGCGGCAGCTTCAAAGCTACACATTTTGCCATGTGGCAAAGAGAAATCATTGCAGTTTTAAAGCTTAAATTATAATGAATACATGTTTATTTGTATTTTTTTACATGACACATACTATAGCAAACTTATACTGTGTACTTTTATATAACAAAGCCTATTTTCTCATGGCCTCTTCTCCAAAAGCTTCTTAAGTCTTATGATTAAGTTAATCATCAGAAGGAACATCAGTAAATCTGAGCCTTTTCCCAAATAGTTTTTAGAGTTGCACTTTGAAGCACTTGTTTGTTATTAACTGACCACCGAGAATGCCTAAGTGTGTTATTAGACGCTTTATAAACACTGACAAACTCTCAGCTAAACAGAGAATGAAGACGTTTCTCTGCCGGTATGTAGCCGTAAATACATCGCTCAGACATTTCTCTTTTGTTTACTCCTTCTAGTGGGCACTGGCTTATGCTCAAATGTCAAAGCCAGTGCCCAGCTGTTTGTACTCTGATTTGTCTCATTATTACAGCTTCTACAGACAACATGGAACATTATTTCCAGAAACATTCCCTTTATCAGTGTACAACAGCATGTCTTAAACCTAGAGCATGTTTTTCCAGCCATCTACAAATTAAGATTTGAGCATGGGCCAGTTCTGATGAGGAGTGAAATTAAGAGAAATTATTTACTCAGATTAAAACAAACAAGGAGAGGAAGTCACTACATCTGATAAAGAAAGGCATATTTGCTTATTTTATTGTAGCTTACACATTTTCAGGTAAAATCTTAGTACCGTATAGATTTACAGATAAAGCAATTATAATACATTGAATGATATTGACCCTCTAGGTGTATTAGAAAGCATTTACCTGTGTGAGAGGAGCCCAGAGCTGGGGCTGAAGACTGGTTGACTAGGAGGAGTGATAGTACATGTACCAGATGGTGTCGTTCTTCAAAGCGGGTCCAAACAGAGGGTTAAGCTGGGCCAGGATAGCTATAAGCCAGCTGTTAACATACAACACATACTAATAAGTACACAAAATACATTTAGTCGTGAATCCCAGGAGGGATAGCAGTCACAAAGGACGCCAAGGGAAAATATTAAAAGGTAATTTCACTTTTAGACATTTCTTCTGGTTCTACCCTATAGTAAGTAGGCCTAATGAATGAAAATGACAGCAGCTGTCAGATATAATAGAGAAATGTAAGAGCTCAGCACAGCAGATAGAAGTACACAAAATATCCATGAGACTGGCATACAAGACCATCCCCATTACATGACAATACACCCTCTGGTGGAGACGTGACAAAGTAACATGACACTGCTGTTTCCCCTGCTCGTTGGACAACATAAGAAGCTAAATAATAAATAATCTCACAGGAAAATGGCTACATTGAATCGGATCATAACAGTCCCAGCAATTAGTGTACTCTAAACAACTGTACCACATTTTGAATGAGTCTATTCTAGGTCTCTGGCAAACTAGTAAAATACTATGTACTGCCATTGGAACAATGACATCGATCTGCAGTTTGGCTCAATCAATGTTAATGCAGAATAACCTAAGGGAGAAAAGCCAAAATAGCTTCTACCTCTCCATGTAGGCCAGTTACATGAATTTGAACATCACTAGCTCCAAACATAAATGTCTATTCCAACTGAACCAAACTAACAATGACAGCTGGATCCTTACAGTGTGTGAAATTCCTTGGAGGAATATACTTACAATAGGTAACAGCAAACAGCAGTTAACACCAACATGGTAACTATTACTCTGTGGAAGAGATGAAAAAGGGGAATTATTCCATTGGGCCAATATCATCATCATTATCATTATTATCCAGAGGTCAAGATGTTAAGCAAGTAGCATTTCGAGTTCTACAAAATAAATGCTATTCCCATAAGTTATTATCGAAAGGGTGAATTATACATTTGTACTAGGCCCATTAAATGCATAGGACCTTGCATAAACTTGAGTCACATGCATGTGACAGATTAACAGTTGATGGGAACTTGAAATGGACTAGGGAAGTACCAAAATGACACAGATGTGTAGATCCCTTTATATCCAACAAACTATATCTAAACATTTATTCTAACAGTCAAGACAAGAGCCAAGTACAACAATAATCGTTTTCTTGATCATCACACTAATATAAAAAAGTAACATAACTGGCTTTCCAGCTAACTTAAAATTTAATTAGCTGCTGTCTAAAAGTACGCAATAAATGTTTTACATTTACCACGGATAGAAATATAAATTTGATCTGAAATTATTTTTGTTGCCAAAACGTTTGTAGTAAGCTTAGCAGGCTGAAGTGTAGATATTGAACACTTATTCATGTAAATAGCTAGCTTACTCTAAGGGTAGCTCACATTAGCTTTAGATAACGTTCATTTACTCACCCTCTGTTCGGTCCTTTGGGGATAAACCAAGGCACAACTCCACCAATAATCCCCCAAAACAGAGTCATAACTGACATAGGAATGACAAAACTTAAGTTCGCCATAGTTGTCTTTGGTTGTGGAGTTTAAAAAAAGGAAAAAGTTAACATATGCACTTCTGTAATGAAGTCGGAATTTGGTCGCAAACTGTTGACACACCAAAAACTAGGAAGTGTGGATCACATGATCCAGCCACAGTGTACTGGGCGGGTGCAATAAGTTGTTCATCATTAACTGGCCCAAGGGAAACCATTCTCGCCATCCCACATTTAATATACACATCCCTGTTTCATTCATTTTAAGTTTTAAGTTTTGCCAATATCAATACAAAAAAAACATAGCGAGTTTCTTCATGGACTTTAAAATTATAAATATTTACGGTACAAAACATATCGTTTCGTTTTTTAGAAAAAGTTGTAATTTCGTTCTACTTAATTAAGGCAAAAGCATGACATTTTCTTGCAATACACATTTGTGAAATAACAGCATAATATCTACTTTATTGGCAAAGCAGCTTATCTGATTGGTCAATAGACGAATTAGTGCTTTAAATTCGGCTGCCTATGTAACGCGTCTTATTGAAAAAAAAGATTTAATGACATTTAATACAATAAAGAAATTATTTGAACCAATGTCTCATTTGTTAACCTATTGCCGTCCCATTTACGGTAAATGTATTGATAGAAAATTTAGCAATATGATCGTTTCCACACGAGACTTGATATGGCATGATTTGAGTCAGATATACACCGTAACATTATGATCACTGACAGGTTAAGTGAATAATACTTATAATCTCGTTATCATGGCACCTCTCAGTGGGTGGGATATATTAGGCAGCAAATGAACATTCTGTCCTCAAAATGTATGTGTTAGAAGCAGAAAAATTGTGTTAGGATCTGAGCGACATTGATAAGGGCCAAAGTGTGATGGCAGAGACTGGGTCAGAGCATCTCTAAAACTAAGGCTCATTGATGCACATGGGGAGCGAAGGCTGGCCAGTGTGGTCCGAACCAACAGATGAGCCACTGTAGCTCAAACTGCTGAAAAGGTTAATGCTGTTAGCCTACTGATACAAAGGACCACGGAGCAATGGAAGGTGGCCTGGTCAGATGAATCACGTTTCCTTTTACATCATGTGGAAGGCCTGGTGCGTGGGCGTCGCTTACCTGGAGAACACATGGCACCAGGATGCAGTATGGGAAGGAGGCAAGCCAGCAGAGACTGTGTGATGCTTTAGGCAATGTTCTGCTGGGAAACCTTGGGTCCTGCCAATCGTGTGGATGTACCTTTGACATGTACCACCTATCTGAGCATTGTTGCAGACCATGCGCACCCTTTCATGGCAATGGTGTTCCCTGATGGCACTGGCCTTTCAGCAAGTTAATGTGTCTTGCCACAAAGCAAAAATGGATGGATGCATCTTTTGTTTTTGATTCCCATCAACAGCGACCCATTTGAAACATTCTGCAACCCAAAGAGGGGGTGTGACCCATTTAAACAACTACCAACTAATTACGTCCTAACTTTAACTTTCCAGTAGCACTGATTTGAAATGAAGATAAAACGATGTATGACCCGCAGCTACAAACCTAACAGCTTCATCTTAGACAAAACAAATATAATCATTACTAATGTAGCTGCTTTGTTGGCTACCAGCAGGAGTGTCCACAGAAGTAATACCTGCATCCAAATGCACTACGAATATGCAATTTAACACATAAGCCCAGATCCGTCTGATGTTCAAGTCTCTTGACATTATCTTCTGCTGTGGCCATAACTTTCTCTAATATTGTGATCAAAATGTAATTTTAAGGCATATGGATCATCAGTCTGAAGCATACAGGTGCTGGTCATAAAATTAGAATATCATCAAAAAGTTTATTTCAGTAATTCCTTTCAAAAAGTGAGAATTGTATATTATATTCATTCATTACACAAAGACTGATATATTTCAAATGTTTATTTATTTTAATTGTGATGATTATAACTGACAACTAATGAAAATCCCAAATTCAGTATCTATGAAAATTATAATATTACTTAATACAATACCCCATAGATTTTCTATAGGTCAGGCAAGTTTGCTGGCCAAATAAGAACAGGGATACCATGGTCCTTAAACCAGGTACTGGTAGCTTTGGCACTGTGTGCAGGTGCCAAGTCCTGTTGGAAAATGAAATCTGCATCTCCATAAAGTTGGTCAGCAGCAGGAAGCATGAAGCGCTCTAAAATTTCCTGGTAGACGGCTGCGTTGACCTTGGACCTCAGAAAACACAGTGGACCAACACCAGCAGATGACATGGCACCCCAAACCATCACTGACTGTGGAAACTTTACACTGGACTTCAAGCAACGTGGATTCTGTGCCTCTCCTCTCTTCCTCCAGACTCTGAGACCTTGATTTCCAAAGGTGAGACACTTCTGACGCTGTGTCTTGTGCAAGAGTGGCTTGACACAAGGAATTCGACAACTGAAACCCATGTCTTGCATACGTCTGTGCGTGGTGGTTCTTGAAGCACTGACTCCAGATGCAGTCCACTCTTTGTGAATCTCCCCCACATTTTTGAATGGGTTTTGTTTCACAATCCTCTCCAGGGTGCGGTTATCCCTATTGCTTGTACACTTTTTTCTACCACATCTTGACCTTCCCTTCGCCTCTCTTTTAATGTGCTTGGACACAGCTCTGTGAACAACCAGCCTCTTTAGCTATAACCTTCTGTCTTGCCCTCCTTGTGCAAGGTGTCAATGGTCATCTTTTGGACAGCTGTCAAGTCAGCAGTCTTCCCCATGATTGTGTTGTATACAAAACTAGACTGAGAGACTATTTAAAGGCCGTTGCAGGTGTTTTGGGTTTATTAGCTGATTAGAGTGTGGCACCGGGAGTCTTCAATATTGAACCTTTTCACAATATTCAAATTTTCTGATACTGAATTTGGGGTTTTCATTAGTTGTGTTATAATCATCAAAATCAAAAGAAATAAATACTTGAAATATCAATCTGTTTGGAATGTATACAAGTTTCACTTTTTGAATGGAATTACTGAAATAAATCAACTTTTTGATGATATTCTAATTTTATGACCAGCACCTGTATCATCAGGGGTGCCTCGTTTCAGATCAGGGTTTCTCAAAGCTCTCCCCAAATATTTCACATTTAAGCTTAACTTGAGTTGGCAGTGTTAGAACTAAAATATGGAGATTCTGGGGACAGGTTTGGGAAAACCTGATGCAGATCATTGGACAAGCAAGAGGATCTCTATACATGTCACAGAAATGTCCATTAAAGACAGACAAATAGATTTTTACAACAGTTTATTATTGTTTGAAAAAGATTTTCACTCCGCCATCTTCTCAATTGTTTCCTCCTTGTATTTCCCCTTCTCCTTCCCGTCAGCACGAGACTTAGCCTTGCGCTCCAGGATCTTCTTGCGATCCTTGTCAAGCTTTAGCCTGGTAATCACAACCTAGGAACGACATATGTGATTAGAACAATCCTTTAAATTGGGTAAAGACTGAGCAATTCTTTGTCAACTGCAATGTTATATCAGTGGGTAAAACTTGCAGTTAGCCAGTATTGACAAGGCAAAGTTGACAACTATGGTCAAGGAATCAATTGACAGTTACCTTTATCATATGTGGACCGTTTTTAAATTACAAAGATATTTTGTCCAACCTTGCCATAAACAAAAAAAATTATTTGACATTTGCTGAAATGCGTGCAGATGCCAGGCTACTATAAAGAAGAAAGTCATAGTGTAACATTAAATAAATGGAAGCGACACGAGTTCAGTGTCTATTTCACACGGGACAGGGCAGGGGTGAGATCAAGATTAAATAGGCACAAACTAACTGGTTTAGGTAATGCCGTTAATATAGTCAACATTCCCTTCCAGGTGTAAAACACACAATAGCTGCGTGCTGCCATAATATTTGCTTCAATAAGTCGAATAGTGTATTCAATACTGCAAATAAGCTATTTTGCAGCTAACTAAACATGTTGGGCAGAATGCATACACCCCAATGTATAAGGCCACTTCCAGTCGGTTGTCCTCCACACTCCATATCTAAGATTAGAGATGAGTACACATCTGATGTGATTCCCCTCACCAGGGACTTCCAATAACACCAACAAAGATTTGAACTGAAGCTTTCCTCAAAGCCAAACCCACAGGGAAGGGCTGAAAGCAGTCCACGGACAACCTTTTAAAACTGATGTTACAACTTGTCCAACAAACATGATGGGTTCTTGTTAAAACATTCCACCATCAACTCCAACTGAACATGACCTAGAAATGTGGTCACTTCATTGACCACAAGATTCAATTTCATGTTTCACTAACTACTTAAGGTTAAACGGAATTCTGAAAAGTCTGTTGAAACATAAGCTACATGCAGTCTCTTTTCAGACTCTCTGTGCAGTCTGGGGAGTGTGTGGCAGGAGAAGGTGAGAGTTGCATGTTTATTGCTAGGTTACATGTCCATGTGATTAGTAAACATTGTTAATTTAATTCCACTTGTCACTCCTCAAACCTTTCAAAGACTAGCTAGCATTATATTTGGAACCCATGAAGTCATTTAATGACTACTAATCACAAACAATTACACAACTCTGAAACAAAACAACATTTTTGAGTTTGCAATTCAAAATCACATAAGCACCCTACCATCATCAATAATATTGTTCAGATTTTTTTGCCGGACCGCAATCAGCCCTAGAGTAACACTTTTTATTATAGGTACTCTATAGCTAGACTAAAATGTTGCTGGCTACAAGCATCAGTAGCTACATTGTAGTTAGCATAAAGCAAAACTGTTTATAGTAATTTAGCTAGCTATATACAGGGATCTCTTTTATTTAAGATGTTGAATGTGGTGTAACAACACTTTCTCCAGTTGTTGGTGTGATGCAAGCTAATAATGTAGGGAACTGGTTTTGAGAACTGTGGAGTTTGGACTAATTGTTTGACAGACACCACATCTCTACCCATGTATCAGGTGCAACACTACCTGCCTGTTTAAACAGCATGGTGGTTAAAGACAGTCTGCCACATAGAAAACAGTGGATCAAATCCAGCCAGGGATAAGGGACATCCCTTATCGCAGACCAGCAGAACTAGGATTGCCTGGTTCCTTGTTTTGACCATAAACTGTGATTTATAAACATGTAAAGAAAACAACAATTCCAAAAGTCTATTTCTGTCAGCATCCTTAAACACATACTGCACCATGTTCGTTGGTCAAATTGGAATGCATGTAAAATATACAAAACACATTTTTGCAGGGTCTGCGTTTTGACAATGGAGCCTTAAAGCTCATGTAAACTTAACTTTAAATTAACAGATGACCGATCAGGCAAGACAAACATACCACTGTAGTTTACATTACCCATCTCAATAAAATGTACCTAACCAGAAGCTGCTCAGAAAGTTAGTTCCTTAGACTCAAGTGTGACAGTACAGACATACTGACCTTGCTGGGGTGGATGCCAACGTGCACAGTGGTTCCATTGGCCTTCTCCCGCTGCACACGCTCAATGTAGATCACATATTTTTTTCTGTAAACCTGCACTACCTTGCCAATCTGCTGGCCTTTGTAGTGTCCACGGACAACCTGCACAGCAAAAACACTTCCTTAAAAAGACAATCCATTTGACCAACAGTCTGAATGTAACACAGCCGGTCTGAAATCAGGTTATGTAAATCTAGGACCAGGGTAACAGCTAGCTCGTGCGCAAACGTATAGAGTAGTCCTAAAAGCAACTAGTCCAATACAAACACTAAGTGAGATGGGTCACAACCTACCTGAACTTCGTCATCTTTGCGGATAGGCATGGACCTCACGTTGTATTTCTGACGAAGCTCCTTGGAGAGAGGGGAGGACATGATCTTCCTCCGGATGTGTGAGGGGGCATTGAAGTGCCTCTTGCGGTTCTTACGCCGCGAGGATGTCACAAATGGATTCAGCTTCATGTTTATGGCTGCAGGGTTAAACGGTAGAAAACCTTAAAAGAATGTACCAATCAAGTAGCCAAAGTGTCCTTTCAAATACATAACATCTAAGACGAGCAGCATAATCTGTTTGCAGTAATAAAATACGCATACAAGTACAGACCTAAGAAATGTACTGCACAGTTACGAAAAGTAGTCGGCTACATTAGCCAAGTAGCAAGCTTACATACAAACAGATAGCAAGACCTTGTTCCATAATTGAGTACGCAGTTACTTACGCTAACACATTCTACCATTCTACCACCAACACAACACACGAGACAACTCCGCAATTGTTCCACGTCAGGACTCGAATTTGTCAAAGTTTGTGAATATTTCACAGTAACACCAGTCAGACGGCATGGGTAGGTCATTTAGCATTAGCAACATGGTGTTTTAATGCGTTGTTGGGTACTTCTAAATAACGAGACACATACGGACACTTTTAACAACGTAAATAACGAAGGAATATCAAAGGTGACACCAAAGACATTTGTAAAGACCTAGGAATAGTACAATCTGTAGCCTGCATGCCTGCCATTCTCAGAATTAGCCATCAACGGCCGAGGAAACCAGATAACGTTTGAATTAGCAATCTAGAAATATTATAGGTTGAATAATGATCAATATACAACAATAACCGGGGTATCTGTCTGTACATGTACTGGTGGGGACCTAGAAAATGGTATTACATAGGATGGATGTTGATAACTTCAGCGAAATTATCAGCCAGGAATTCTTACCCTGCCGATAACTCCTCAATGGCCGGCGGAAAAGAGACTCTCAAAGTACTTCCGCTCGCATTAGTTCACACACGGGTACCGCGAGAAGTAAACACTTCAAACGGGATTTCAAAATTCTGACAATTTGGAGTCAAAAGTTAATGCAAATCATATTTAACAGAACTCAAATTGTGTGAGTAGAAATGCATAGACAAATAGAAATACATGATTGATTACGTGCTTAGTATTTTTCACAATATATTTTTCTATGATCCTACATAGGCATATGGAGTTATTATAGCAATCAGCGATGACAGAAAGAGGGGAAGCATAAGTTGTTTTAAGGAAAGCATTGTTATTTGTTACACATTAATTATCAGAACATGTTTCTATAGACCTATATATACTGCACGTGTCAAGTTCACTTTTGTAAACAAAAAAAAAATCTAAAAAAATAAAAAACATAAACAAAATATTAGAACAGAAAAATAAGGGCAATTTACATATTTCCCTTTTAATATTTATATTTCTGATCACTGATTTCCCCCCCCCCCACTTTTAGTTTTAGTTTAATAACCTGAGTAAATGTCACAATAAAAGTGTTGACCAGTAGGTGTCCCTACAAACCATTTTGTAATTTACACTTAGACTAAGAGTTTCAACCAAGTAAAAAAAAAAAAGATGGGAGTCGGTGGTGTGTTTAATTTTTTTTATTTAACCTTTATTTAACCAGGTTAGCCACACTGAGATGAACAATCTCTTTTTCAAGAGGAACCTGGCCAAGAATAGCAGCAAACAGAGGTTAAGAGTATGTCAGGTCCTGGCTGGGGGCCACTAGGCATCTCTATGCGCCAGGGGGCCACAGTCATGACCTGACCGCGGAGGCATCTCTACGTTACTGTTTTGCAGTTCAGCCCAATTAGAGCCAGCTGCATCTTGTCTCTAATTGGCGACCCTATTTAATTTGTTCTGTTTGCCTTTCGGTCATTGTTTGGAGTTAGCTTTGTGTTTGCTGCCCTTCAGTTTATGGTTTGACTTGTCTTTTGTTATTTTGTGTTGACAAGACGAACATTAAAAGGATGTTCAATTGCTCTGCGCCTCGTGTCCTGCCTCTCAACCGTGACACCGTACATAAAATCACAACATAAACATAAAATACCATTATTCCAATTAAGATCATGATTCAAAACATTTACAGCAACTAATTTCACTATCTATCATGATTTTGGACTTAAAATCCATCATAGTCACTAAACTATTTAGTTTTAGAATCTTTTGTAGCTTTTGTAGTGCACAGCACTGCAGCACAGCCCTGGAACACAGCCCTGGAACACAGTTTTGCCTATTTCAGTAAGTGTCCTAGGATCCGTCAACAAAACACAGTTATGAGAGCGCAAGCAATATTTCACATTAGTCTGTTGGACAATGTAAGAGCATAAATAAACTGGGAGATTCCCAAGAATGGCCTTGTAAATAGAAATGTACCAATGGGATAATCTACGTAGAGCTAGTGATGGCCAGCCCACTCTCTTGTTTGTAACAAACCTCAAAGTCCCATGGTATACAGTATCAAGCATAACTAATGAGGACATAGAGGCATGCATGTACAAGATATCATCATAATCTAATACAGGCAGCAAGGTAGCATACGCAAGATGCTTTCTTGCCTCATATGAAAATCAGGACTTATTTCTGAAATAAAAACCCAACTTTAACCCAACTTTTACCAAGTGTAAAATATGTGCCATAAAGGAAAGAATGTCATCAATTATAATCCCAAGATATTTGTATACAGATACAGACTTAATTACATTACCATGCAATGTAGTAAGAAATGGAAGATCTATCAATTTTTTCTTTAAGTTTAAAAACAACATGTAGTTTGTCTTATCAGCATTTAGAACAAGTATCAACTGATGAAATCTTTGTTGAACAATATCAAAAGCAAGCTGTAACTGAAAAGGGGCCAGAATTTGAGAGTGTGCCGAACAATAAATCACAGTAGTGTCTATACAGTAGGGTATATATATACCTATGTTATTTATGTAAATTGTAAAGAGGAATGGTCCCAGAACCAATCCCTGTGGCACACCCTTCAATATATGCAAAGGCCTAGAGGTAAAACCTTGTGATCTATTTGATAAATAATTTTGAAACCATCAGAACACACAGAAAGTCAGCGTAAGCACTGAACACAAAAAGGCAGTTGGAAATCCAACATTTCCATTCTGCTTAATGGCGTCACTAAAGGAATAACTTAAGCTTTAATCTCCACTCAAGACTTCCTCCCTCTGTAATAAACTGGTGTGCTATAAACGCCGATTTAATAACATAATAAGCTCCACTCAAGAACCAGGGGGTTAACCAACCTTTTTACAGGTGACCGCTTGACACTTCTACTCTCGGATGTTCCTCATCTTCTCCTCCATCGCCTCCTTCTTCACCAGGGGATCGAAGTAGCACTCCTGCAACTGGAACTCCACCTGAACAGGGAGGAACTATTATAACACTGGGGTAGGAGTCAGGGGGGCATTACATTGTAATTAAGAATAGCTGTCAGTTTCACTAGGCTGTTATGGTAACAATGGTGGTATTAGTGGTGTTTGTAGTAGTAACGGTAGTAGTAGTATTTATAGTAGCTTGGTCTTGCTAAGAACTCTCAGAGTGTCTGCTGTAAGAGTTCTTGAAAAGGTGTGTACTACGTGCAGGTATTTTGACCCACGGGCATGACACTAGACACTATTTCCCCTCCTGCAACCAACACTGTGGATCCCCTCAGACACCCAGGCATACTTGCAAGGGCACGTGACAGTTGAAAGTAAAATGGGTGTGGCTGAAACACCTGAATTCAATAATTAGTAGGAGTGTCCACATACTTTTGGCTACAAAATGTATGCTGTGTCCTTTCATCATCCTTGAGATGTCTCCTGAACTTGACTGTCGTCCACCTGTGGCAAATCCAATGGATTGGACATGATATAGAAAGGCAAACCTGTCTTTATCACGTTCCACAACTTCACACTGAATTTCACAGCAAAAAATATGTTCATGCAACACTCTGTTGACCTCCAGGTTGTGTGGTGGCATAGACCTGGGGAAGGTTATAAAAATGGCTAAAGCATTAAAAGTTCTCAGGAGCACATAGGACTCCATCATTGTGAAATGCAAGATATTTAAAACCACTGGTAGGACAATACCCAAGAACTGTGATCGCAGCCGTCCGTTTTTCTACAGTGAAACAGTGAAACAGAGTTACAGAGACTTTAAAGAACGCCAAGAAAAGGCCTGTGGAAGCAGGATTGCTTAAACTTAAACATGCAGTAAATAATCTCTTTCAGTGAGCCGTGCTGAATGTGAAATAGGTTTCTCCCAGATGAACAATATAATTAAACCATTAGGCACTGGTACAAACTAAAAATGTATTAGCAGTCATGGCCTGCAGTAGGTAATAAAATAGCTCTGAGGAGAAGTAAAAAATAACTCACCAGCCCATTCTTATACATCTGGACCCCCTATAGAACCAACTTAAACATAACATTTAGCAGAACACTCCCAATTTGCTCCAAAGTAAAGAGTTATTGCCATTGAAACAGTGTTCCTCGTGTTGAACAAGAACTCCCCCACACTATCGATATAACTTGCAATATCAAAACCCTTTTATGAGAACAACGTTTCGGTCCTTCATCAGGTAATCGCTCAATAACATATGTCTGTATTTCACATTTAATACAATTCTTAATAAAAACATTTAAATTCCATCAACTTCCAGAATATTGGCCTCCCCAATATATATATACATATATGTATATACAAGCAACACAGACAACAACTAGGGTTATTACATATTTTACTGAAGATTAACCAACTACATCTATCGCATTCCACGCAGCACTGAACGTTAACCATTCACGTGCTTACAAATCACGTGACAGCAACCTTCAATGAAATAACAACAAACAAATAAACGCTACAGATATCAAAGAGTCTGTGTTGAACCATGTGTGTAATTGACGACAGTATCAATGTACATTAATAGGTCAATGGCTACTTTAAAAACTGAACGCAACTGATTCAACGTATGTGTTTACTTTTCTCATTGTAGGCTACTTCACTTGGACCGATAAACCCGAGAAGGCCTGAGGGTGGTTTTAGATTTAACAAACTGTAAATTATTTATTTAAACAACTTTATCATTCAGAGTCGCGGTACCTCGATCCTCTTTAACCATAATTTTAAATAACTACACACACCCCTATAGCTCCCCAGCCCCCTGCGCCTCCATGGACCCCCACGCATCAGAAAGGCATAACATTACTAAGAAAATGAGTCGAAATAACCTCTCGTCCTGCCGCCCTTACCAGTCGCGGCACCGAATGAAATTAAACCATGCAGTTCAAAACGTGGTGCGGCGTAGTCACCGACATCGAACTTTTCCGCCGCTCCCCGCGCGCGGTTATAACCGGTTACCGGACTGTAGTCCGCTTGCACTGTCTGTCTGTCTGGGTGAAAGTGATGCGGTCATAACGCGAGCAGTACGAGCTTGTTCCCTCCCTCTCCGGTCCGGTCTGTCTCTCGCGGCAGTGCGGATGTGGAGTCACCACCGGAGCACTGCCTTCTAACCGGAGAAGAAGATGAAATGTTTTTCCCGTTATCTCCCGTACCTCTTCCGCCCTCCCACCACCATCCTGTCTTCCACATGCCACACCGAAGGTAGGTAGAGACTCACCAGGGCCTCTCAGCTGCTGTGTGTGTTGTTATCGGTATAAGAGGGGAGTGTAAAGATGTCTGGTAGATTTCTGGTATAGACGGGTGTGTTGTTGGAAATATTCTGAGCTATGCATGCTTTATCTGTTGTTCTTAAAATGTACTGTTTTATAAGATGTTCTGCGACCTATCATAGATGCTACCTGTGTCTTGTCTGTGGTTTTACCCATCAGTCTGATGTAGCTAGAGCAGGACGACTGATTCCAAAAGTGAACATCGAGTCTGCACTTTGGGACCATTCTGTTGTAAATCTAGGGTGTCTCAAGGAAGTTCTGCTGTGTAGTGGAAAGACAATTTAGCAGATCGCCTTAGGATGTTTTGTTGTGATGACAAAACATCCTAAGAAGGCTGATCATATTGCAAGCTTGAAGAAACATTATTACTAAACCAGAATGTCTCAGTTAATTCAATTAAAACAGTGTGACGTTTTTGTTCTCTTGTTGATCTGTCTGCTTTCATGAGCATCCTAACCTAAAGCACAGCAGACAGGGCTGTTCTGAATGTAGGGCAGATAGGGAGGTCACTGAAGGAGTTGACTTGTTACCGAATGTGTGTGTGACTCGATCATCGAGGCCAGCTGACCTTGTTTGTGTCAATATTGTACATACACGTTGTGCTTCTGCCCACCAGTGCATATTTGACTGGACCACTTGTGTATTCTGTCCCTTTCCATTTCCTTCTCTGCCTCTGTCAGTCTCTCTCTCTCCCCCCTATCTTTTAAGTCATTTAGCAGACACTCCTCTTCACAACGATTTATTTTCCTCTCCATATGGGCCCCCTGTGGGAATCGACCCACAACCCTGGTGTTGTAAATACCATGCTGTACCAACTGAGCTGTATCCCCTCGCCAGCTCCCTCTGGCCTTTGCTCTTGCCTCTCCCTCTTTCTCTCTTTGTCACTCACTGTCATAGAGAACACTTCATGATCTCTGGGCGGGAGGGAGACTGAGAGGAAGAGATGGAGGGAGAAAGAGAGAGGGAGGGAACAAGAGAGCTAGCTGTCACTGGGTTTGGGTATGAGAGTATAGTTGTGAAATATTCGATTGGTAAAAAGTGGGTAACCCCCTACCCTGCACTTGGTGTGTAGTTTTGTATGCTGAATTGCTCAAAAAGCCACAGTGTGTGTTACTGGCGTTTACTGAGGCTGAGATACTACATTATTTAACCTTACAGCACCACTCCCCCCCCCCCCACACACACAGACACACACACTCACACGCTTACATACATAACGCACACACACGCACACACACACAAATGGGCTTGAGGCACACACAGTCCCTCAGGGCCCAGTCATGGAGAGCCTGGGAGAGAAACCTTCAGAATGAATGTGACCTATATATTACAGAGAGGGAAAACTGTCTGCCTTGCAAATCACACATGTACTGTAATATACACTGACTTGGTGGTTCAGTCAGTCAGGAAATTAGTCCATCCGTCTGTCCACCCATCTGTCTGTCTGTTAGACTCATTCTCAAACACAGGCATGGACATTCATTTATGTTCTCCACCTTCCTGAAAGGCTCCATACCCCTGTCTGTCCCATCCCACCCAGCCTCCACTGAGAGGCGTTCTCCTGAGGGTGTGTATGTGTGTGCATGTGTGTTGCGCCGCAGCAGCCATGTCCGTGGACAATGTATTTTATAAACGTTTAGCTGGCCTGTTGCCCGTCTGTGTCTTCTATGTGTGTGTTTATCTAGAGCACAGATGAGAGACGTGCCAGTGTGACCGACTTCACTTACGGGACAGTCTATAGGAACGTGTGGGTGTGTGTGAGGGTGTGGCAACTCGGTGTAGGTTCGGGACTTACAGGGAGCGACAGGCAGTGTGTTGCCAGGCAGTGTGTGACTGTGCGTGTTTGGGTGTGCGTAGTGTGTGTTTGTTTGTGTGAGATGTGGTTTGATCCGTGAAGTGTCTGTCTGTCAAGATAACGCAACAGCGTTGGGATGTGTGATAACACACATACACACACACTCTCCGCTCTGGTCCGTGAGCCTCTGAATTTATTCCCCAGGGTTGCGTCCTAATGGGCAGCCTATTGCCTACATACTGCCCTATTTAGGGGATCTGGTCAAAGTTGGCACACTACTGAGGAAAATAGGGCTGTTTGGGAGGTGGCCTAGTGCTGAGTCATTATTATAGACAGTATGGTCCGGTCCTACTTCTCAGCACCACATACAGAGCTATTACTACAGTATCAGCAATATGTTTGCCTGAAGTTGGACACATTTTTAAACACCATTCAAATAGTAGGCTATGTGACTTATAATTTAAGGTTTAGTCCCAGATAAATGGATTGAATTCAGAGTTCATTCTTAAAATGACCTAATTGTGAATATGGGGAGATTATGGAGTAGATATAGAAACTGAAAGAGGAACACTGTCTCAATGGCAATAACTCTTTTCACTTGGGAGCAAATTGTGAGTGTTCTGCTAAATGTTATGTTTAAGTTGGTCCTATAACAAGGAGTATACTATTGTACCATCACTCCCAAGATACAGTTGGCAAATTTTCTGAGAAAATATTGAAGAGAAATGGTCTAACCACTGTATATTCTCACAAGCAGAGTTCACTCTTATTTCAATAAGATTCAGGGAGGAGAGATTACACTCCTCCAAAAAGTAATTCATTTTCAAAGTGCTAGCATTTGCTTTGGATTTGCTTTCATAAAACTAAAAGGAATCTGTCATTAATGTCCATGGAAGATGAGAGCACTTTCCGAGTAGCTGCCTTGACCATTCTAATCCGTCTTTCTGCATTGCATTTAGCAAAATATGTATTCCCAATCATTACCCTTTCTTGCATTGGGGTTTAGCCCATGCAGGATGTACATTGCTGTGCTTAGAATGTAGACTACATTTTTATTTATTTCAAGATTTTATACTAAAAACTGCTAAATGCTGAAAAGACACAGTACCAACCTTACGCCAAGTAAAATTGTTTACTTTGACATTTGCCATAGTGTGCTATATTGCCATAATCTATGGAGGACCAAATTTGCCATTATTATAAATACACACATTAATTGGCAAATACAGAAATTAATAAATAAATAAACAGAGAAATATATAAATAAATGAATACACTCATGAATAGATGGATATGAATAAAATTAAATGAAATGAATATATATAGGTCATAACAGATTGGCACAATCATGAAGCAAAACATTGCAACAAAGAAAAATATCCTTAGTTCTTAATACTGTGTATTGCCCCCTTTAGCATCAATGACAGTGTGCAGTCTTTTGTAATAGTTGTCTATGAGGCCCCGAATTCCTGCAGGTGGTGTAGCCCATTTGTCTTGGCAAAATGCCTCCATGTCATGCAAAGTCTTTGGTCATATTGCATGAACTGCATATTTGAGATCTCCCCAGAGTGGTGTGATGATATTAAGGTCAGGAGACTGTAATGGCCACTCCAGAACCTTCACCTGTTACCACTGGAGGGTCAACTTGGCCTTGTGCTTAGTGTCACTGTTGTGCTGGAAAGTCCAAGAGCTTCCAATGCGCCGCTTTCGAACAGAAGAATGCAAATTGTCTGCCAGTATTTCCTGATATCATGCTGCATTCATCTTGCCATCACCTTGTTATGCAGGTCTTTTGACAGTTCTTTTCTGATCCCCATGGCTCAGTATCTACCCGGCTCAGTGCATCCACGTGAGAGCTAACAAACAAATTGACTTTTTATACACAGACATTAACTGCAATTTAAAAAGCTACAGGTGTGGGAAATTCACATTTAATTGCCATTTTCACCTGTGTGTGTCACCTTGTGTGTCTGTAACAAGGGCAAACATTCAAGGGTATGTAAACTTTTTGATCAGGGCCATTTGGGTGATTTCTGTTATCATTATGATTTAAAAAGGAGCCAAACAACTATGTGATAATAAATGGCTTCATATGATCACTATCCTTAAATAAAAGACAATATTTTGCATGATCAGTCATATTTTCAAAATCAATGCCAAAATTTCACAATTTCTGCCAGGGTATGCAAACTTATGAGCGCAACTGTATTATAGAGGCCAGGCACGGTCCCACCACCCACCGCGGGCCCTGGTGCAGCCGATAGCCGATAGCTCCGCCAGCTGACGTTTGCAGCACTGAGCCATTAACTCCCTTAGGTTCACCCAGGGGCAGGGGTTACGTTAGCACCTGCCTACAGCCTGCTTTTAAATTCATATCCAAAGATGACCGAAACGAAAGACTGGAATAGGCAAAGAGCAGTCGACCTGGTTGGATTGGAAATGAGTTGACCACAAAAACATGGTAAGTGTACGTTACTGAGTGTCAAACTAGCTAGCTAACTTGAAACAGATCCAAAACTGTTGTGTTAGACCGCCAGATGCCGGCTGTAGCTAACTTTGTTTTACAGGCGGTTCAGATGGCCAGTTGAATGACATGTTGTGTTCCAGAACAGGCTGTCTACTAGATAGCTAGCTTGATGCCAAACGATGTAACCCATAGGTGTAACCTGAGTTATAAATTAAGAAACATGGTGAATCATATGCGTGGTTTAAGCTGAGTTGACTAACTAGTTAGTTAAGCTAGGATACTTCTGGATCCCAATTGTTTTGGTTTAAAAGTGGCTAGATCACATCAATTACAGGGATCTGTTCTAGGCAGATATGATGCTGAAATATGATATGGTGTGTCTAAATATATAAGCAAGTACATTCATATTTATGATGCAGTTTATCATAGCCATTATCACGAAATGACATACATACTATGTTTCAGCTCTATTGTTTTGTTGTAATTCACAGATATGAATGCCAGACTGATAGACGAATCCTAACTGCAGGTACTATTTTTACGGCTGTTTACAGCCAGGTGGAGATAGATATGTCCACTACAGGGCAGGATTGCATCCTGGTTGTTGTGTGCAGTTCTTGTTGGAGCACACACTCCATGTCAGTAAGTCATTTTATTCCCTTAAATTGCATGATACTATTTTAAGAGGTGAACCTCATGAGGGAAGAACCTGTATGAACCCTACATGTGTTCACACCTCAGGGCTACCTTGTACCGCTTGCCTCTGAATTTAAATGGCCAGTTCCTGTGTAGGAGACCAGGGCTGTGTTACAATGGCCCTTGTGGGGACATTTCTCAATATCCGATTTTCAGGTACCCATCGTGGTTGTTGGCATGCATTCCTCCGGCGGCAAGGGAGTCCGACATATTTGTTTTAAATTATAGATATGCAAGAACTGTATTAATAAGAATTAGTAACTCAAGTAAATGTGCTGGAGAAGCTGTATGAAATTGAAAAGTCACCGAACCCGTGCTTTCTCTTTTGGCAACCCAGAAAGTGTTTTGCAAGCTGACATTACCGCAGCTGGGATGGAGTTAGAAAACGAGTTTAACGGGAGCCGACAGCTGCTTAGTTTTCATGGTGAATGGTTTGTTTAAATTGACATATCAGTGAGGCACCCGGTTGTAGCAGATGTGAACTAAAGTTAGCTCTGATGTCTGGAATAAGCTAATGTTAGTACCCACGCATTTACCAGTGGGCTTGAAGGTACATCACCTGAGAAGCTCAGATCCAGGACAAATTAATCGAGCAAGCAACACACAGTGACATTGATCAAGCAATCGTGTTAATTACGCACCCAAAAATATTTGATTGACACCCCCTCAATATCACATTGGAAAAATAAATACTGAATAAATAAATTAAGAAATGCATGTGATGTGATTATTAGATAATAGTTAAATGTAATTGAATACATTTATTACTTTGGTTATCATTCTTGGATTTCTTGGCTCATTTATTTATTAACCTGTGCATTTAATTTAATTAAATAATTACATTATTTTCTTATTTATTTGTGCATCTATTTATTTATTTCTAATAATGGTCCAGGTTTCGTCCTCCATATTCAACAAGCCATCTTTTTATTAGAAGCACTGGCCCCGCACTCTAACAACTAAGCCATCTGCCATCCTTCTGATGTTGACCTGCTTTTCTGTTTTGGATTATTGTCTTGCTGTGTGGCCCAGGTGCTCTTCAGGTTCAGCTCACACTGGATTGCCAGACATTCTCTTTTAGGATGTTCTGAGTAGAGGTTTTATGCTGCTTAGAATCCCTGAAACTTCCCAAAACCATCACCATCCTTGATACAGTGATGAGAATGTGGAATGCAGTGTTTGGTTTTCCCCAGACATAACAGGTCGCATAATGTTCAAAAAGTCAAATACAATTTGCCAAAACGGACCTGGAAGACTTTGTCATGACTCATCAGGACTTAAGAATTTAATATGCTCAATTCCAGTGTTTGAATTAAGTCATTTGGAGTGATTTAAAATACAGAAAGAAAACACATCTTCAGTGTTTCTTTCCATAAAGTTCCCCTTTCTTTAATGCTAGGTTTTGGCTGATTATCTGTAATATTCTTACGTGTAAAAAAAAAAAAGCAAAAATGTAAATATTGAGGGAACACTTATTCACTGTACTGTGGTATTTTTGTTTTGTTATGTACTTTTATCATCTTCCTTAACAATTTTACAAAACCTTCTCACCTCACACACATTTCTCTCTGTCTGTCTTGCTCTCTAACTGTGACGGTCTCCCCCTTTCTCTCTCCATGTTGCTCTGCTGTTTATCACTGTAGAAATAAGAACAGCAAAAAGGATTTAAGGATTATCTTGGCGTGACTGAGTGGAAATCAGATTACGATTATTAGCTCATCATCTGTAACATGCATTCACAGGCAGGTGTGAAGGATTAGTTCTATAAAAGGGGTCTTTCCTAAAATTCTAAGCTTACTCATGTAAAATCCTGCCCTTTTTGGGTTAGTCAAACACTCTTCAAAATCTTGAATGAAGTGAGAGAGACATAGAGGAGAAAGGGAGAAGGAGAAATAGATGAGCAAGGAGATAAAGGAGAAACCCAAACCAAATAAAAAGGTTGTGGCCATTAGAAAAATTCCTTAATATTCATTAAGTTCCTTAATTTTACAGTACTTTCTGTTCATAAAGTGTGCTAATGCCATCATCTGTCTTTGTGATTCCTATAAGCGAAGTGTACCCCATTTATATCAGTGCCACCTCTATGACTCATATCCAGACACAGTTCCAGGGTTTCCTTGTCACAAATTAAACCAAGTCCTGGACTAGAAATCAAGAACAATGGAATATTTCCTTGGGAATGTATTTTTAGTCCTGGACTAAGCTTCATCTCTGTATGGTGAACTGCCTCTTTGTCATTTAATGATGTGGTGTGTGGAGAGGCTGTGCAGGGATTTTACGACAGGACATAGAGTCAGGCTAATTTACAGTACTAGTGATTCAGTGGGGAATGGGGAAGGGGAGATTTGCTTAATGAGCTTTTTCAATTGCAGTCGCATCCGAAAATATTTTATGGATGCATTTTAGGATGTTTTTTTTGTGAAACATGCATTCAGAAATGTACATTATAGCCATTTAGCAGATGCTTTTATGCAGTGACATACAGAAGAAATGTGGGTTATGTGCCTTGCTCAAGGGCACACTGACAAGTTCTCTTTAATTTTTACATTGATGACTCAATGTGACCTTTTGGTTGCTGGCAGAACACTTGATAACCACACTATCTGCTAGACATTATTTGGAATACATTTGTCAGAAAATGTATGTTGTGTACAATTGAGTATATTTCACTTGCATTTTACATTTTGCACATGTACTATTTTTGCACACTGGGGTGATTTTGAGGCCAAGAGAGAAAGAGAGGGCAAAGACACTGCAAGATGTAGAGGGAGAGGAAGAACTTTCTCCCCCTTTGAATTGAATTGAGAGGTGAGGGGGAGAGAGCGAAGTGAGGACAGAGATGAATAGAGGTGTAGGATGAGAGACAGATGAGAGTGCAGATTTTGGAAGAAAGGAGTCGTTTTCTGGAGGAAGTGAAAGTCAGACTTGGCATCAACACATAGCTCTGACTGTTCTGTCTCTTTCTTTCTTACCCTCTTTTTTCATTCTCTCTCTTTCTCCATGCCCCTCTCTCTGAACAGGTCGAATGGTGAGATCGGGGAGAAAAGCATGTCTGGGACTAGTCTAGTGTTGTCATGGTGACACTTTGTGTTGTTGATCATTAGTATTGAGGAAGTGCAGGCCAGGGGCTCGCCAGGCTCAGTGTTCTAGCCATAGAAACACAATGATTAGAATGGGCATGGAACCATTAACTATAGCAGTAACACTTATAACATGGTTAAATTCACATATACTGTCTGATATTGTGATGCAATAGTTTTTCATACAAATGATGCTAGATGATGTGACTCAAGCAGTAGGTTACCTGCTCTACATGCTAAAATTATTTTATTGCAATGTCAATTGAGTTCATTCAACAACTCATTGTTTAATGGTTCTTTTGTTGATTGCTGCTTTTATTTCCTGCTATGCACCAATAGGCAGAAAGATGGAAATGTTAAAGCAAATGAAAAAGACATCCAAATTGCTCCGACCTGATCAAATATAATAATGTCGCTATATCAATGTCTCCTTTCAGTACTGTCCATGAATCCCAAACCCTTCACCCCTACCAACTTGCTTACTAAGTTATTTCATCTTGTACATGTGTCAAGTCTGGAGATTTGACAAACACATGCAAGTGTCATATAATGTGCTACACCTTTCCATGTTTATGTATGAAATTCTGAAAGCACAAAAGAGATGCGGTGCCTCGATCACATGAGCCCCATGGCGGGGGCATGTTGCAGTTCCAATTACTCAAACATGACTTGTAGGCACATTTGTCCTGAAGGCAGAAATGTATATAATTGGTTGACTCAGTGGAGGGTCATGGCTTGACCTGTGTGTGTGTTCACATGGTATTGACTTGAAAATCCAGACAAGAATAGTTTGATATGGAAAATTCAGTTTTGTGGGGACCTTTTACTGGTCTCCATGACAAAAAGTCAGGTTCTGTTTAAGAGTCATTTTAGGCAAAATGTTCCAATTGGGGTTAGGTTAAAGGTTAAGGGTTGGAGTTAGGTGTGGTTAGGTTCTTCCGTTTTGGCTTAATGGTTTGGGAAGATAGGATTTTCATTGGAAATACTTCTTGTTTCCCCATAAAGATTGTGTGTGTGTGTGTGTTCATGTGCATCGGTGTGTGTGTGTGTGCATACTACTGCATTTAGGAAGGCCGACTTATTTGTGAAAAACCCAAAGGTAATGAGTCTGACTGTGTAAACAAAGCCAAAGTGTTTGAATCAGGTATCTTTAAAGCAGCTCAGCTGGGCTTCTTGTCTGTTTTTTTGCATTTTCACATGTAATGTTAGTCTATGCCAGAAGGTGGTGCTGTAAGCTAATATATATCTATCTATATACATTAGCTTATTATATGCAGTTAATGCCTATAAGACATGATGTAGCAGGTATTAAAAGGGCAATTTGTTAGATGTTAACTGCATTACTAGCATGATGAGCAAAATGACCGGTAGACATTGGCTGTTAATGTTTCAAGGTAATATTTCTAATAATATTTTTCTACAAAATTAAGTGACTGACATACTCCCTATTTAACATTCACACTGGTCCATCTGTCAGTTTGCAATGACTTGTAATTTCCATATACTCACTTTAGACATGTGCAGTACTATCCTTTCAACCTTAAACCATCCTGGACTAGCTAGTACTATACCAGTCTCGTTCGGTAAGGGAAGATGAGGAGGAGACAAGTCATGTTATTGTTTTGAGCACTGTTTCCCAAACCTGGTCCTGGGGACCCAAAGGGGTGCACACACCTGTTTCAAATGTTGCCCTACCACCTACATACCTGATTGACGTAATCAACCTATCATCAAGTCTTTCATTTGAATCAGGTGAGTGAGTGCTAGGGCCAACACAAAAAGGTGCACCTCTCTGGGTCCCCAGGACCAGGATTGGGAAACAGTGGTTAAGAGGCAGGATTCTGAAGTGCCCCTTTAAGGAGACACCTGATAGTACTGGTATTGACAAGAAGAAGAAAAAGTGTTGGATGAATTTGTCTTCTTCTACTCTTTTCCACCAACCAAATGAATGGGGAGGGGAGAGTGCCAGCTTGTTAATCTACAAAAACTGAAATGTCACAGGCTCACTTTTTCCTTATCCCTCCAAAATGGAACATCTGGTTGTCTGGGAACTAGTAGAGGGTGGTGACAACATTGGAGTGCAAACCCTTCCTTCATTGAACGCTGCTCTCTTATGGCCACTCAGAACCAGATGGCACGGCCCACTCCTAGTCATCCACAGGGCTCCGTCTACTGTTAACAGACAAATAAACAGGCGTACTGATGTACTGACAGTCAGACTTAAAGGCAGCACATCCATGAATCTTGTTCTCTACTTAGTCAGACAGGTTAACCAGACTAGATCAATACTAGTCTTTACTGCGTCTCTGATGGTCAAGTAAAACTAAGCCCATTGAATGTGATTTACAGGCTGGCTCAGCTTGTTGATGTGTTGCAGTTAAGTGATTGGGAGAGGAAAGCATGCCTGTGTCAGTCAGAAGACTGACTGCCTACTAGTAGAGGCTGATCCTACTTTAAGACCGCCTATGAATCAGAGTATAAATGGGTTGGAGGACTTATTGAAGATTAAACTATTTACTTCAAATCCATAGACAATCACATAGTAATTGGATTGTGTGATAACATTGCTCTGTCTCCTTGTTGCGTTTTTGTGTGTGTTTGCATGGGTGTGTTTGGGTGTGTGTTCACGTTTTTCTAAACCGACGGGGACAGTAAAACAAGACTTTGTTTGGACATTCTTCTGGTTGCAGCAAGGATAAAGGTTATTTCCATCATAGTGGTTAGGTTTCTGATAAATTACAATTAAGGCTTAGGAGCGAAGGTTTATGGTTTTGGGGGTTACAGTTAGGGGTTAGGGAAAAGAGGATTTCGAATGGGACTATCTTGTCCCCATAAGAAAAGATTCCTAAAATGTGTGTCTGGGTAGCTTGCCATTCTAGCCGATATCATTCTGTCTTTGTGATCCACCTGCGCCACCAAATGGGATTGTCCTGGAGATTTCAACATGCTTTCTGTCAACTCCACTCCACCTGATACACAGTGAGGGAAACATTATTTGATCCCCTGATGATTTTGTACCTATGCCCACTGTGCTTCTTCTTGAGCCACTCCCTTGTTGCCTTGGCCCTGTGTTGTTATTCTGTCTCACTGTTCAAATAAACCTACCATTAAAATTATAGACTGATAATTTTTTTTGTCAGTGGGAAAACATACAAAATCCCGTTTTTCCACATTTTGTAATGTTATAGATTTAATTTATAATTAATTAAATACATTATTTTACCCTCAATGTACACACAGTACCCAATAATGACAAAGAGAAAACACATTTTTACAAATGTGTGCCAATTTTGCTCAGATGCATTCTATGTCCTTTGATCATCTTTGAGATGACCAAAAAACATTGCCATGTGTTACTGAATGGCATCACACACAAGTAAACACATAAGATAAGCACAACAGAACAGGAGAAGACTTTTCCAAACAAATCCGGCACTTGGTACTGTAATAGCAAAGAGAGCTGTGCGTTCAACCTGATCTTGTTGGAATACGTATATTATTTTAACGAAAATCTGTGACAGCTGAATTTGTGAGATATGTTACGTTTGGTCAGTGTTTCTCAACGGGGGCGGTACTGCCCCCCGGGGGGCGTTCAGAGGACGACGGGGGGCGCTGGAAGCAATATTTTGGAAAGGGGGTGTTGAGGTGCCCTTGGGAGGAATTCACAACGATACGAGTTTAAAGTTTCAACAACTTGCAAAAAACTTGGTTTTTAACTTATTTCCTTAGAACGTTAATCCTTGCTTTTACCCTTTGATAAATTCCAGCTTGTTTTCCGTTAGACCAATTCATAAGATTGATCATTGTATGGCATTTCTGATTGGCTGTACGGCATTTCTGATTTGAATGTTAAATTGCTAGCTGTTTCTGATTGGCCAGCTGTTTGTTTCCCTGGGTAACTAATAACTCTGTTGTTTGTCTATCAATTATGTGCTTATTTTATGATTTTTGATGATAACAATATTTACAACAACAATAATAATAATCATCATTAATATTAATCTTATTTGATGGGGGGTGGTCAGGGACCTGGATAATGGATAGGGGGGCACTGGCCCAAAAAAGGTTGAACCACTGGTAGGTGAAGTAATGTTGGGAATAATAATCACAGGAATACATAAACTATTTTAATAAAATGTTTGACAGCTGAATTCGTATATTACGTTAGGTGAAGCAACAGAGTAATAATCCAGCATAAAAAATTAAATTGACAGGCTGTCAAACCCATGTCCTTCAGTTCCACAGACAGGTGCACTATACCTACTACGCTCCAAATAGGGACCTGCTGTTAGGGATGCCAAGTAGTGTTGTTACCAAGGTCACTACAATATGTAACAAGGGATTTTTTTTCTCTAACCATAACCCAAACCTTAACCCCAGTGCAGTGATACCTAACCTTAACCCCAGTGCTGTAATACCTAACCCTAACCAAACCTTAACCTGACCTTTTTCGTTTTATAACCTTACCCCAATCCTTAACCCTAACCTTTACCCCAGTGCTGTTATACCTAACCTTAACCCAAGCCTTTGGTTTTGTGTTTCTTCTGGATACCCTACGTCACTGGTTGCTGTATTTCTTTTTGTTTTTGTCTTTCTTTTTGATTAAACATGGATTAGGTCCACTATTCAGTCTCTGCGCCTGTGTCCTATCACCACCAAGACCGTGACAATACGTTTGTCTAACGTTTGTAATATATGATAAGTTTGTCTAGTGTTATAACATATGATACGTTTGTGTAGCGTTTGTAACAAATTATACGTTTGTCAAGCGTTCGTAACATATTATACGTTTGTCAAGCGTTCGTAACATATTATACGTTTGTCAAGCGTTCGTAACATATGATACGTTTGTGTAGCGTTCATAACATATGATACATTTGTCTAGTGTTTGTAACATATGATACATTTTTCTAGCGTTTGTAACATATTCATAATGTATGAATAGTTTGTTGTCATTTAAAAAAATATATTTATATAAGAACCAAAACAACAAGGCCACTATAAAAACAAAATAGATAAACTGCTGTTGTGTGATTTGAATCACAACCATTGTTGGTTTCAGACATAGAACATGAGGTGGAACACAAAATAAATACTGTTGATATTAAATAAAACAAATAATGCCACAAAAGGAAGCTCTTTTTATACATGATGAAAAAGGGTGGTGGTTTTTCCTGATTTGCTCTGCACAACTCGCAAACATAATTTGCAAAGATTTTTTGTCTGACTTCAAAAAGACAAACCACTGCCATATTACCAATGTTGTACTTCCTTTTTTGTCGCAATTTCTTTATTTTCTTTTACTTACAAACTGCTTTCGCCATCAACCCAACTTAACTATTAATTCCACATACCTGGTCAGTGATGTGTCTGGGCACATACCTGAATGTTTCGTTTCCTTATTGCTGCTGTTTGATTGGCTGTTTGTATTTTGTTTTAAACAAGTTAGCAATTTTGTAGTTTCAAGAAAGTTTAACTACATGAAAATAGGACTTTATCAAAAATGTATCACAAGTTTATCATCAATATTGTATTTTCTTTTTATCATGATAATTTTTTTTTATCATGATAGAAATTGTTTTATCGCCCCACCCTAATTTCTGAGCAGGAGTTGGTTTGAGGCAAAGATCTAGGAAAGGTTATAAAGATTCACTATAGAAGTATTAGTAGAATTCTGGAATTGCAAAGACTCTTCCTAGAGATGGCTGTCCAACCAAATGAAATAGCCAGACAAAGGCAAGCCTTGTTCAGGTGAACAAGAACCCAATCTAATAGAGCTTTTGAGGAAAAGGGAAATGACATGCCGCCTGAAAACTCGGAGAGCATGAGGAAAAAGTGATTTGGTATTATGATACCAACATCTAACTATTAGGCTTGAATGCCCAACGCTATGTCTGTTGAAAACACGCTGCCACTTGTTACCTGGCTAATACCATCCCTACGGTGAAGCATGGTGGTGGGAGCATTTTAAGGGGTGGGGACTGGGAGACTGGTGAGGAATGAGGGGAGGATGGACAGACCAAAATACAGAGAACTCCTTAAAGTTAACCAGATCCCGAAAGCTAGAAACCTCAGACTGGGGCAAGGTTTTATCTTTCAGCATGATGACGACGATCTGAAGTACACAGCGATGACAACGCTGGCGTGGCTTTGGATTAAGTCTGTGAATATCCTTAAGAACACCACTGAACATCTTTGACCTGAAAATTGCAGTTCTCAGACACAGATGTTTCAGGATTTTCAATGAATTGACAGACATTTTAAAAGCGTGTTTTCGCTTAGTCATTATGGGGTATTGTGTGTATGTAGAATACATCAAATATATGTTAAAAAATAATACATTTAATCAATTATAAATTAAGTCCATAGCACAACATAATGTGGAGAAAATGAACAGGCCTGAATATTGAATACATAGTCTTGTTCCTACTACTAGGACTGTGACATTATCCACACTCCTTTACACATTGATCTGCTTCATACAATATGTTGCTCTTCTTTTCTTTTTTGGAATGAATTCAGAGCCCTTATGAGGTCAATTAGCATCAACCTAAAACTAATTCATTACATGCTGTAAAACTGTGAGCTCTCCAAAGGTCTTGGAACGGGTGGGCGGAAATGCATTGTACTGTAGGCAAAACAGGGAGGCTCCCCAGTAATTAGTTTGTCAAATGGAAACGGATGAGAACCTCTAAATGTACGTGTAGACGCCCATCTTAGGAAGCCTGGTAACATTACATTAACTTCAATGTAGCAATTACAATTTACATGATATCAATACGTAGACGAACATTAGTGGGGTCATTTGGGATGTCTCTCCAGGGTCCTTCCCCGCTACTTACCATTTACGTTAAATACTGTCTTCCAAATGGGATCCTTACCAATTAGTGCACTACTTTTGACAAGGCCTCTGGTTAAAAGAAGTGCACTAAATTGGGAATAGGCTTTCATTTTGGGATGTAGACAAAAATATTTATTATCTTTATTTGGCTAATGAGAAATAAACAAGAGATACCAGCTTCTCCTGTTCAGCCTGTTTATTTGTCTGGTAAGGCGTGCTGTGGGTCCTGAACTGTATTAAGACGGAGAGAAATGGAATGATGATGGCATTTAAACATCTTAATGGTCCAGTTACACGGACAGCTGTTGTCTCGCTGCATAGCAATGGTTGCTGCTTCACCAGCAGTTACCTAGCAACAGGCGAGGTTACATACAGAACATGTCGCGGAATAGCTGCACTCTATTAAGCAATGAAACCTGAAGAAATGTGCCCCTGCAATCTTTTAGCCCTAACTACAGGCAGACTTTATTGCATTTTGCGTGTGTGGCTGCGTTTGTGCCTGCATGCAAGTGAGTGCACGACGTGTTTGTCAGTGTGTCCTCCAGGTCTGATAGGCTGGCAAGCTAGCGTTTCAAGAGACCATACAGAATCATTGAATACGACCAGTTCTCTTTTGAAACATTTCCCTCACTCAAAGAGCATGCATCTATTTCAGTGAATTCATTATCAGGGGAGTGTGGAATCTGAGCATTAAAAATGACAATATGAATGTACATTTCATTGGAAGTGAATGTGCCTAGAGGATGAGAACAACTGAAACCTCTCTATTTAGATTCTCTCTGTAGGTTTCGCTCTGAAAACCACAGGAATGTTTACATTGACCATTTGGCATGGGGGGTTACTGTACGAAACGGTTGATTTCTAACAGGAAAGAGAGAAAGGATGAGGGGGCAGTCTGGAGGGTTGGGTGGTGAGAGGATGGAGTGGGGGGGTTGTCGGGGAGGAAGAGAGAGGTGTCATGTGATCGGGTGAGAGATGGCGAGAGATGGAGCAATATACTTATCCTGTAAATGAAATGACATGATTTAATGATTTAATGACCGACGCCCTTCAGTTTTGATAAAATGCACTCAACCAAAACCACACATCCATCTTTTACGACCCCCCCACCCCGCACACTTCTCTGCTCACACACTTTTTGCGCTCTCTTGCTTTTCATCCGACACTCTTTTCATCTTTTAAATCCTCTCTCCCTTCCGCTCTTCTCTCTTTTGGTCTCAATTTTCTCTCCCCCATTTGTCCATACCTGATTCCATGTGTCCCCTTTACCCACTCCTCACTCACACCTCCCCCCACTATGTGTTCAGCCCCATGTGTCTCCATCTGTTCCCCATCAGAAAGCAACAGATTCAGTTTTCCACCGTTTGGCCCGTCATTCAGTTCTCCCGTTGAACACTGTAATCTGCAGGTCGGCTGAAGATTCTGCGAGACCCGTGCACTGAGACGTGTCACGCACAGAGGCAGGCGGGCGGGCGGAAATTAGCACCATGAATATACTGTGTCTGAAGACATCGTCTTCAGGCCAGACCTTGATCCAGTAAGGGACAGATGGAGTAAATCTACCCAGGCCAGAGTTTTCTTTCCCTGGGCTTGGCGTGGCTCTGAGCCCCCTGGCAGATGGTGGACTGGTAAAGCCTATTACCTCCCAGTGTTAGAATTAGCTCTATAATGCCAGGGTGGGCGGGTGGCCGTTGGGCTAATAAACATCACTGTTGTGCAGGTTTGGAAGAACATCCAAGGATCTTAAGAGTGTCTTATGTTTCTACGTGTTGTAACAATTTCAATGGATGCTTAGCCCTCCCTACAGTGGGAGCCAGTAGACTGATGACGCAGTTTGTACTGAGCCGCTATCTTTGGCCCAATGTATAAACGCTATTGTTGCAAATGATTATTGGTAATATACGACTGTTGTCAATATGTTTGCCCTGGTCTGTGTGTCTGTGGGTGTGTGTGTGTCAGTTTTTGGTTTGGTATGCAGACAGCACCCTTTCCCAACCCTCCACAGGCCTCCCTAGGTCACCCAATTACCATACATCAACCAGGATAATGGGCCGTTACTCAAATATCACCGGTAGGTGTTTACGTGTGTTAACGTGTGTGTACACGTATATCTGCGTGTTAGTGTGTGTGTGTGTGTGTGTGTGTGTGTGTGTGTGTAACCTGCTCTGCGCGACGGAGGAGGACACACTCTAATTCTGGAGGTCTTCAAGCGTCTTCTTGAACAATGCGTGGGGTCGTCACACTAACTGGACACCTAGATTTGGTCTGCAGGGGTGAGGAGAGACAATAGAGAAAAGGTTTGAGGGCAGAAATTAAAAAGAGGGGAGCACTGCTGTTCTTGTGTCATTAGACTAGTAGCACTGATCTGAGGTTTTGACCGCTGCCAGAAATGTTCCACGTGCTTTCTTTATACAACCAAATGAACTGCCTTTTGGTTGTATAAAGCTTTTCACTGCCTCTCCTTTGTCTGTCACTCTATCACTTTTGCCTGCCATATGTATCTTTCCCTCTCTGTCTGATCTCTTTTGATTTCTCACCCCTCTCTCACACAGCCATCTGCATTCTACCATCATCCCAAGTGGAACAGTAACGTCCAACCAGCCAACAGCGTTCACTCATCGCTGACTGCTAATTTGATTGTCTCCCAGTGGTTGTAATTCATTTCAGTCTAATCCTGTAACTCATCAACCCACATCAACCGAAACCCAGCAGCTTAAGTCTTTGTTAGCAACCCTTCATCCACAACAGAACACAACTGGTTTCTTTCTTTCCGTCTCCATCCTTCTGTTTAAATAATGATAAAGATGTCCAATTTCAGAAGAGACGCACCACTAAGCACGCAGATATATCTTCAGCTAAAGTTGGATGGTTTTGACTCTATATTTCATTAGAAGAGCAGGAGAGTGTAAATATGTGAATAATATTCCTTACGTTAGAACACAGAGCCTCCTAATGTTTCAGTAGGTTTCAATATAACACTGCATGGGTAATGTCATGTAATGTATTCATGTTTTTGTGGTGTGTGTGTGTCATTGGTAATGTAGTGTAATTTATTCAGGAGGTTGGTGGGGTATTGAAGTGTAGGAGACAGACGAGAGATGTTTCTGGCATGAAGAGCCTCTTTCCCACTGAAGCCATCAGCAGTGAAGCAGAGTATTGTATCTGTAAATGGGCCTGTGGATAATATGTGTATTGACGCTATGGAGACACACATCCAAATAAACAACCAACACGCACACACACAAGCATGCAAACACAGACACACACACAGCTAGACAAATAAAGTGCTTTGTAATACAACTTACTCAAGTGTTACAACACCTTGTTAAGTGGAAAACATTGGAGCTTAGTTTATTGCTGAATTAAACACCTTCTCAACCCTAAATAATTATTTTATATCACATGATTAACAGAATATACAATGCATGTATATATGCAAGGTCACTGTTTGTTTGAGGGGGACAGGAGAAACAGCTGCCCTGGTAAACTAACATATTGCTTGTTACCTATAATCTCTCCTGATTACATAATGTTTTAACTGCATCAGACTGTGAAAATATTAAATGTGCTAGCACTAGCAACAGGCAACTGTCATCACATCTCTAATTTCCGTTAACTGAAACGTGCACAGCGCATTTTCAGAACCCCTCACTTTATTCACATTTGTTGGTTTATGGAATTAACCGATTGTTGAGTAATGGTGTAAAATGTTGCCATCAATCTACACACAATGACAAATATATGCCAATTTATTGAAAAAAAAACTGAAACAGGTCATGCGCAAAAGTATTCACATGCTTTAACCAATACTTCATTAGTGCAGCAATCATAGCTTCTTGGGTGTGCCTCTATAAACTTTGCACAATTGGACTCTTCCTTGCATATCCTCTCAAGCTCTATCAGATTGCAAGGGAAGTGTCAGTGATCTGCAATCCTCACGTCTCCTCACAGATTTTCAATGGGTTTCAAGTCCGGGCTTTGGCTGGGCCAGTTGAGGACCTTCAGATTTGTTCCTACATCACTCTAGTGAAGTCAATGTAGAATGTCATGGCAAAGGGTCTGATTACTTACATTTATTTTGTATTTCAGTATTTACATTTTCAGTAGATTGCATCAAAAACTCTTCCTCTTGGTTTTTACAGGATCATGTGTGTAGATTGATGGCCAAACATATTTTAATAATAATCAAGTCCACAACACAGTAATATTTGTAGAGAGGGAATGGGACTAAACACTTCCCAAAGAAACTTTAACAATTTCAAGCATATCATAAAACAACCAGAAATCGGTGATATTTAACATGCAACTCCTCAAATGAAGCAGACAAATGTCAGTCCTTTTTAAATGTGACATGTTAAGCTCTCACTCTATCCATCCAACAGGCAACTGATACTAAGCTGAAAGGCATTTCAGTATGCGAAATAACATATAGACCATTTAAGCTTGACCAGTGTAATGTATTTTCGATGGCTAATTAACTCAAAATCTTCCAACATTCCAGGGTTGCTAAAACATCTCAACCACATCTAAATGACTAAATTGTTGTTTTAAAATCCGGTCTAGTCCTGTCGGTCAATATTTATGCTATAATCCATTTGCATTTCGTACAATTTGATTGCAATGCAAAGTGTGTGGGTATGTGTGTGGGAGGGGTTTTAAAATGAGTGTGTAGGGGATTTAAAGTCTCTCTCTCTCTGTGTGTTTGTGTGTGTGCGGGCGAGCGCGCAGGGGGTTGTGAAATGCGTTTGGTGGGATCAATCCAGTAAGATCTGATTTGTTGGGATCAATCCAGATCTGCCGACAACATCGGAACTTAATCCAATTAATCAGAATGGCTGCTGCACTCATTCTTAATCATCCTTGTTTTTCCTCATCTTCCTTATTTACTCTCCCTCTTTTCTTTCGCTCTGTCTTTCGTCCCCTGCTGTTGCATGCCTGCTCCTTATGTTCATATCCCTCTTTCGTTCTCAGTCTTTCTTTCTGCACCAATTTCCAACTTTCCAAATCCTCTCCCCAATCGCTTTCTCTTTCTTCTACTGTGTATAAAACAGAAACTACATCTAAATCTGTCAGTTAATTCCTTAATGTAACTCTGCCAAATACAAAGAATTACTTAGCTCTGACATTAACCTAATCTGGAACTGCAATGTCAATCTTCTCTTGGGTTATTCATAATTCATGATTTTCAGCTGGCTTTAACTATTGCCAGTAGGCTGCTCTGTGGTGGTTCGATTGAGCGTCACAGAAAGCGTTCAAATTGCGTTTGCCTCGTGTAGTTTTTAAAGACCCATGCCCGCGGCAAACTGTATTGGGAGGAGCTGGTGTCAGTACCAGCAGCAGCGATTCTACCGCCCCAGTCAGTATGCAACAGTGACTCAGCTGCGCCGCACCCGAGTTCCTTCTGATCGTGATCAGAGAAGAAGTGGAGAAAAGAGAGAGAGAGAGGAAAGAGAAGTGGCACTCTGATCTGCAAGCGAGGAGACTGCCATGGATGAAGATTGATTTTATCCAGCCAGGCTTGACGCATAATTCCGCTCAGCTGTGCTGTTCAAGAGACAAACCAAGAGAGTCTTGACTCTTGCCTGATTTAACTGAAATCTTCACCAGAATATTTGACCAGGACAGACGTCTGATCCACACGCCTTCGTACCGTTCTTTAGCCTTGGCCTAAGCAAAGGAGGGGGCACAATATAACCCCCTTTTGATAATTAGAAACATCTTTTGATATTTTCAATTCGAGGTTAAATGCGCTAAAACCAAGCTATTATCTAAAGACTCACGGTTGGAAACCTGCGTCATTGCGGTCAGGCTGAAACCGACATCTGATGCTTGGAAGGGATCTGCCAATATTACTGTTGAGATAAATTCGTATAGTTCGACTTGGAGTGATGATGACACCCCTCCCGCTGGTCTTGGGGCCCGACTGCTGCTGATCTGCCAGGATGTCTTTAATCGTCTCAGGATACAGAACCAACCGATTTATCAATGGAGGAGGAGAGTGACACCCGCAAGATTAACAACAGCTTCCTACGCGACCACAACTATGCCACCGAAGGTATGCGACGGAAAATGCGCTTAGCTGCTGGCTATTCTTCCCCATATATTTGCGCCCATTGCACACGTTTATTTCATGTATAGGGGAAAGAAGGCCGCCTGGTATTCCACATGTCGGTCAGTATGATTGATTGATGTTCATCAGGAGAATACTAAGTGACATGTCATTATAGGGTCTCATCGATTTTGCATGGTGTCATGTACGGATTGATTGCTTCGGATGACAGAAAAGGTCTGTCCTTACCATTTTACCTGCGCATTTAGGGAGGGTGGTGGTCTACTCTCTTCTGCTCTATATTTAGAAACAGATAAAACTAACCCAACATTTCCGCTTCGTTGGCTGACCTGATTGACGGTCTGAATGGCACATGCAGCAAGCTTGAATGAGTCAGTGAAACGACTATGTGTGTGCGTGTGTGCGTGTGTGCGTGTGTGTGTGTGTGTGTGTGTGTGTGTGTGTGTGTGTGAGAGAGAGAGAGAGAAAGACAGAAAAGGGGAGAAGTGTGTTTTGGATCATTCTGGAGTCTGACTGGTTTCAGAACCATGGACAGAGTATCTTATAAGGCTTTCTCTGTGATGTATTCAGTCCAATGCATGTGTAAAATAAATATAGTAAAACCTGAAAAATGGGACCCAATAGGGTTTTTTGGAATGTCCCAACTTGGAAAAAAAGGCTATTTCCAGCACAGTGTTTACGTATAAGGTTACTGTTAGAAATAGGCTTACTTTTATGGTTAGACATTATGGGTTAGGGCTAGATTAGTTTTAGGCAAAGGTTTATGATTATGTTTAGGGGACAGGGAATTTGCTCTTCTGGTCTTTATGTCCCCCTAAGGATAGAAAACTAAATGTGTGTGTGTTTGGGTATATAGCATTTGTGTCAGTCTTCCTACCCTATGCTTGATTAATTGATAGGGATTAGGCCAATGATTAGCTGATTATTCACAGTCCCATCGTTAAAAGGATTTCATGAATGATATGAGGTCCGGTCACTGATCATATCTTTTGATTAACCAGGACATACTAATTCTATTGTAACACATCCTGTGTGGCTGCAATGGGAATTATATCCCCCCATACATTGGGGGAGGTATGGATTTACATTAAATAATATTTACATTTACCAATATTTTCACATTACATTGCATGAAGAATGATTCACACTAAGACGACAGGGATGGTACAGACAGTGTTTTTTAACACATGAGGTACAACATGGCAGTACATCCGGGAACACTAGTGAGCTAAACGTCTCTGTCTGTCCCTCTCTCTCCCTTTGTCTCTCTATGTTAGGAATGAACTCAATGATTAATAAGGTCTGTATCTCCTCAACTTTAGAGGGTCTGTCTCGTCTCTGTGGGGAGCTGACAAAGAAGAGCCTTTATTAGTGTTTTAGAGCTTTAATTTACACCGTAAATCCCTGATGGAGTCTACATCAGGGATCATCCAGTAACTCTGTGGATATGCACACACACACACAGACGCACACAAATGCACACGTATGCACGCACAAGCGAACACACCCACAGTCCCTGCTGAGGTCAGGCCAGTTGTCGCCTCAGTCCCCCACGCAGCCCTGGCTCATTTGAATTATGTCACACCTTGTCTTTAATTTGCACCAATCCCACACCTCACTGGGTTGTGGTGGGTGTGGTTGACTGGAGGTGTCAACGTAACACCCCGTGAAATGCCAATACCAGCGCTGATTCGCTGGAAGCCAAACTATGAATGTGTGTTTGCTGAAAGAGGAAGACAATGAGAGAAGAAACTTCTCAATATATTGGGTAGAAAAGGAAGGTCTTCAGGCAGTGGCAGTGCCGGTTTTAGCCTTTTGGGGGCCCTAAGCAAAATTAGATTTGGGGCACCCACTTCCCTAGCAGTAAGGGCGCACTAGCGGTCGGGGGCCCTAAGTGACCGCTTGTGTCACATGTGCCTAAAACCGGCCCTGCCTTCAGGGGATGTGAAGACAGAGAACAGGAGGCTGGGAAAATGAACATTCAGATAATACAGATTACATGTTGCTAAGAACATTAGGCTGGATGCAGCTGTGGTCTTCTGTGTGTGTATTTGTGTTCCTGTGTTCAATGTTTTTGTGTGTGTGTGTGTGTGTGTTTGTGTAGGTGGTGTGTGAGCAGTGCGGAACAAATTACCTGTAACATTCCCGCTAAATGGTTAGCATGTATTTAATGTTTATCATACTTAAGAATGTGTTGTTTTCTCTTACATCATGTGTATTGTGCAAAGGCCGATATTGTGAAAAAAGTACTTGTCCTCAATAATTTGACTTTTTGAATAAAGATAAACAAAGGCCTTCTTAGGACACACACACACACACTTAATACACAAACAAACACATGATAATTAAAATGCAAGAAGTTAAATAATTTAAGCTGAACCCATTTTTAGAATTGATCATAAGATGTTTCTCGCTAGCCTAAGTGTATTAATGACCATTATCCTGTGAGCAGGAGCAGAGAGCTAAAAGATCCAGTACAGGATTGACATTGATTTTTGCCTCTGTAAATCTAGTCATAGGAACAATGACCTTAAGATCTGGGACGACATATAATCTATGTCATTTTTCTTGCTCTCTTTGTCTCCCTGAATTTCTTTCTTTCTGTCTCTTGTTTCTCTATATCTCTCTCTGGGTTTGTTTGCTGAATGTTAATAGTGTCACTGGCCGTAGACCAGACGTAGTGCCACTGTATGACAGTATGTGAGATGACAGGAACTGTGAAACAATCTGTGCCAGTGCAAATGCCCCCGGGCTACACTTTAGGACTCCATCATGAAAATACTTCTCTCTCTGCCCCTCGGCTGCATTCATTATTCACTAGAAAACACTCAGAAAATGTTATGCCTAGCTTGGGAGAGGTCAGGAGGGTTAGGAGTGGTGAACACTTTGCATTACAGAGACTTAATGTGTGTGTGTCTGTATGTCTGTGTGTGCACATTTAAAATGACTATGAATGTATGTATAGTAGTGTACAGCTTGTATATAGAATGAAACATCATATTGTGTGTGTATATGCATGTGTTTATATCTCAGTGTGTGTATACTTGGTTCAGTAGCAAGCAGTGTAGTGTGTTCAAGCTTCAGCCCTCTTCTCAGCTGCTGATTAGGTTTTTCATTTCCTGATTAGCTGTTTTATTGCGTCTGCAGTGGAATGAAACATTAATGGGGTTTCGTTAAAGAACACCCTAGATAATTCCTCAGTCACAGTGGGCAGGATATTGCAGAAGTATGAGATTCCCCCGTTGGGGATGGTCTCTAATATAAACCAACCGTAGCTCAGAGGAATTTCTACTTTCGCTGACTGCGCAACCAGAGGGGAAAGAAACATATAAGGGCGTCTTTAGGGAAGAGAGAGGGTTGTCGCTATGATGAATGTGTTTGTGTTGCTATGATACTGCATACATTTGAGGTAGGAATGAACCTATATATTGATATATTGGCCAGCAATTGGATTTAGCTGACTGATTGCCGGCTAATGAATCCTGCAACACCATGCAGGCCATCCGCACGAGCAACTGATTGCGCATTGTCTTCAGTAGGCTATAGGGGAGTGAGAAAGAGAGCGCAGCAACCACGTGTGCAGTACCGGAAGATTTCCAGCGCAAGATACTTCTCACCGGAAAATCGTTTTTTTATATTGTTTTGTTCACACTCCTGTTGGTTTTTTGCGAGTTCATGCTAGTGACGGCGCCAAATACCGGGCAGTCCGATTCTAGTCTACTCGTGACGCACGCAAGTGCTGTTGTCTCCGTCACCATGGTAACCTGTTTTCAGGCGCATCTAAACATTTCGGATCTGTGATATTTTGGTTTAGAGTAGACTAAGCTGAGATCACAAGGTTTTTATGTAAATTTAGGAGTGTCATACAACGTTGCGAGTCATTACACATAATACTCTTCGTTTTGCTTTTCATAATGTAAAGGGATGGGGGTTAACAGATAAAATTAGTTATTGCCCCATTTGCTGGCGAACCAAAAAAGTTTACTTGATGCCCTGCCTAGAATAATTAAGTGCTTATTTATACAGCACATTTAAACAAATGACTTCTTTGCAAATTACTCCAAAGACCAACAATGGAATTTGTTTAAGCAGTTTGAAGGTTAACTACCTTGCCTACCTCATTTACTACAGTTATATCGAGGCACAGTATAATGTATAATGAAGGGTGTGTATTAATCATATAATTTCTACATATTACATTCATTACCAGACTTATTTTGGGAAGTCTTTTGTTATTAAAGTATAGAGAAAGATAACTTTTGTATGATTGAATTCACATTTATTGTTGTAAGAAACAACATTTTGTATTTAATTTATGCCAGGATACACAGGTACTGAAATGACAAAACATCTGTATCGGTATCAGCACCAGGCAATTTTGTTATTTGATTGTGTTTTATATATATATATATATATATATATATATATGTATATGTATATGTATGAGTATATACACTCACCTAAAGGATTATTAGGAACACCATACTAATACTGTGTTTGACCCCCTTTCGCCTTCAGAACTGCCTTAATTCTACGTGGCATTGATTCAACCAGGTGCTGAAAGCATTCTTTAGAAATGTTTGCCCGTATTGATAGGATAGCATCTTGCAGTTGATGGAGATTTGTGGGATGCACATCCAGGGCACGAAGGTCCCATTCCACCACATCCCAAAGATGCTCTATTGGGTTGAGATCTGGTGACTGTGGGGGCCATTTCAGTACAGTGAAATCATTGTCATGTTCAAGAAACCAATTTGAAATTATTCAAGCTTTGTGACATGGTGCATTATCCTGCTGCAAGTAGCCATCAGAGGATGGGTACATGGTGGTCATAGAGGGATGGACATGGTCAGAAACAATGCTCTGGTAGGTCGTGGCATTTAAACAATGCCCAATTGGCACTAAGGGGCCAAGAAAACATCCCCCACACCATTACACCACCACCACCAGCCTGCACAGTGGTAACAAGGCATGATGGATCCATGTTCTCATTCTGTTTACGCCAAATTCTGACTCTACCATCTGAATGTCTCAATAGAAATCGAGACTCATCAGAACAGGCAACATTCTTCCATCCTCCAACTGTCCAATTTTGGTGAGCTCGTGCAAATTGTAGCCTCTATTTCCTATTTGTAGTGGAGATGAGTGGTACCTGGTGGGGTCTTCTGCTGTTGTAGCCCATCCGCCTCAAGGTTGTGCATGTTGTGGCTTCACAAATGCTTTGCTGCATAGCTCGGTTGTAACAAGTGGTTATTTCAGTCAAAGTTGCTCTTCTATCAGCTTGAATCAGTCGGCCCATTCTCCTCTGACCTCTAGCATCAACAAGGCATTTTTACCCACAGGATTGCTGCATACTGGATGTTTTTCCCTTTTCACACCATTCTTTGTAAACCCTAGAAATGGTTGTGCATGAAAATCCCAGTAACTGAGCAGATTGTGAAATACTCAGACCGGCCCGTCTGGCACCAACAACCATGCCACGCTCAAAATGGCTTAAATCACCTTTCTTTCCCATTCTGACATTCAGTTTGGAGTTCAGGAGATTGTCTTGACCAGGACCACACCCCTAAATGCATTGAAGCAACTGCCATGTGATTGGTTGATTAGATCATTGCATTAATGAGAAATTGAACAGGTGTTCCTAATAATCCTTTAGGTGAGTGTGTATGTGTGTGTGTGTGTGTGTGTGTGTGTGTGTGTGTGTGTGTGTGTGTGTGTGTGTGTGTGTGTGTGTGTGTGTGTGTGTGTGTGTGTGTGTGTGTGTGTGTGTGTGTGTGTGTGTGTGTGTGTGTGTGTGTGTGTGTGTGTGTGTGTGTGTGTGTACAAGGACGGTAAACTGGATTTGACCTTTTATTGTTTCTGGTTTCCCGTGGTCTGTCCAAGACCAAATGTCACACAGACTGTTTCGTTATAAGGTCGCTCACTGACACTTTTTTTTTTAGCTTAGATTCACTGGACAGCTGTGAGATATGAAAACAGCATAGACAATGAAACCACGCATGCAGACAAATACACCCACATACATTTTACTGTCTTTGTCGAGATCTCAAAATAACTTCCCCTTAAAACAAAATCTTAACCCAATTTCTTACCCTGGCCATAATTATACGTTTTACGTAATTCAAACCCCTTAGACAGAAATAGCAATTTTCCTTATATTTTATTCACGGGGTCTGCAAAATGTCTCACAGAACTTTATTTTCCTTGTTTTACTATTCTTATTGGAATGACTTATGACAGTTAACACACAAACAGTTATTACCATTGAAAATCCTTATTTTATTAAGCCCTACATACATATCCGTTTCTCCTAAGGGACAGTTTTATTAAACATCATGTTGACTAACTGGTTCTTCTCCATTACTAATAACACAACAGTATTGTAAATAGTGATATAATGTTGTCTATATAGAGCATTACTATTTGTATGTGTGAACATGCAGTTAGGTCCAGAAATAATTGGACACTGACACAAGTTTTGTTATTCTGGCTGTTTACCAAAATGTAATCAAGTTACAGTTAAATAATGAGTATGGGCATAAATGCAGTCTCTCAGCTTTCATTTGAGGGTATTCACATCCAAATTGGAGGAAGGGTTTAGGAATTGCAGCTAGTATGTAGCCCAGGTGTGGCATTCGCATTTGGAAGCTGTTGCTGTGAACCCACAACATGCGTTCAAAGGAGCTCTCAATGCAAGTGAAACACACCATCATTATGCTGCAAAATCAAAGAAAATCCATCAGAGAGATGGCAGAAACATTAGGAGTGGCCAAATCAACAGTTTGGTACATTCTGAGAAAAACTGAAAAAAGCCTGGACATCCACGGAAGACAACAGTGGTGAATGATTGTAGGATTCTTTCCATAGTAAAGAAAACCCTTCCACAACATCCAGCCCAGTGAAGAACACTCTCCAGGAGGTAGGCATATCATTATCCAAGTCTACCATAAAGAAGACTTCACGAGAACAAATACAGAGGTTTCTCCACAAGGTGCAAACCATTCATAAGCCTCAAGAATGTAAAGGCCAGAGTAGACTTTGCCAAAAAACATCTAAAAAGCCAGTCCAGTTCTGGAACAGCATTTTTTGGACAGATGGAACTAAGATCAACCTGTACCAGAATGATGTGGAGAAAAAAGGTATTGGGAAGGCTTGGAACAGCATGATCTGAAGCATACCACTTCGTCGGTGAAACACAGTTTAGGCAGTGTGATGGCATGGGCATGCATGGCTTCCAATGGCACTGGGTCACTAGTGTTTATTGATGATGAATTCAGCCGGATGAATTCTGAAGTGTATAGGGGTCATTGTCAGCTCAGATTCAGGCAAATTTAGCGAAGTTGATTGGACAACACTTCGCTTTACTCAGGGACAATGACCCAAAACATATTGCGAAAGCAACCCAGGAGTTTTTTAAGGCGAAGAAGTGGAATATTCTGCAATGGTCGAGTCAATCAACTGATCTCTACCCGATTGAGCATGCATTTCACTTGCTGAAGACAAAACCTAAGGCAGAAAGACCCACAAACTAACAACAACTGAAACAGCTGCAGTAAAGGCCTGGAAAAGCATCAAAAATAGGAAAACATCATTTGTTGATGTCCATGCGTTCCAGACCTCAAGCAGTCATTGCCTGCAAAGGATTCTCGACAAAGTATTAAAAATGAACGTTTTATTTATGATTGTGTTAATTTGTCCAATTACATTTGAGACCCTGAAATATGGGGACTGTGTTTGAAAATTGTTGCATTTCTTAAACGTTTCACACAATGTTTTTGTTAAAACCCTTTAATTAAAGCTGATAGTTTGCACATCAACTGCATCTTGGTTGTTTCATTTCAAATCCATTGTGGTGGCGTACAGAGCCAAAATGATGGAAATTGTGTCAATGTCCAAATATTTCCGGACCTAACGGAAAGTAGCATGTCATAAAATGACATCAAATCTGATCCCCTCCAGAGAATCCAGAGATTGATCATCAATAAAACGTGTATTTGAAAGAATATGTATAATGTCTCTAGCGTTCTCCATTTATGCAGGCAGGCCAGCAAAGTGCAGCGATGCAGTATTCCCACAATTCATCTCTCTGCCAGTTACTCTCTTTCTAGCTGGCATTACAGCAACTGACTCTACAACATCACACCATTTTGGCTTCTTACACTATAACTGTTTTTGCTGGTGTACTTCAGGGATTTCAGAGTCTCACTCAGATGTATTGACCCACATACTAGCTAGCTGAAACAGACATGTTGGACTACATGTTATATTTTGGCCTCTGTATTCTGGCTGTTTTAACAGAGGTTCCAGTCTATATGTGTCAGTAATGTGTTATTTCAGGTCACATATTAATATAGTATTTATATAGAATACAAGCAGTTCTTTGTGATCATGTACTCGTGACCTTCTATGTCATGAGGTCATTGTTCAGTTTACAAATAACAATTATATACGATGAATAAATATCTATCACAAATGAGACATACAGCTCCGGAAAATATTAAGAGACCACTGAACCTTTTTCTTTCCTTTCCTAAAAAGTTGAAAAGGAAGGTTTTCAGTGAGGAACAGAAAGGTAATAAATAAGAGACCACTTCAAATTGAATGCTTCTGTTCTTCACTTAATTTTTTCCGGAGCTGTATAAGAATGCACCATGTACCAACAACATTTTTCATATATTATTTGAAGTGGAAAGGTTTCAGATCAAACTCTTACTTTGAAGCTGAAATGTGGTCTCTGTTATTGGCTGTGATTGATCTCTCCCTGAGGGTGCATCTCATGTCTCACTGTGACCTCTGTCACACCTGACTGGCTACAGGATTTATAGACCTTATTCACTTATTGCCTGAGTGGCCTGGGTGACCACCAAAGAAGGTTACTGACCGAAATGTCTGCCATAAACGTGAAGATGGGGTTGCATTTGTTGAAGTAGGCTTTCACCAGGCCACGAAGGGGATGGTACGCTTCAATATCACATCACGTGATTCTCTGATTGGAAATCCTCAGATTTTAAATTATTTGCATGGAGATGGGTCGTTTCGAGAAGAGCTCCGTCAAAACTGTCCGACGTCTTTGCTTCAGTGGTTCTCCTCATTCAATCAGATGATGGAAGGAGGATGTGTTGGAGTGTAAACTCATTAAAAAGCAGCATCATCAATTACTGTTTCCCCTAATGTGTTAATGATGAGGAGGAGTATGAGTTGGAGGGAGGGAGGGTGGGATTGGAAGGGGAGAAACCCTTTGATTCAGGTTCGTCTTCCCTCGGTACCCATGAGCGGTTGATGATTGATGGGACTTGGAATGTAGACCTCTCTTGCTCTCTCTGTCTCTCTGGGAATGTACAGGCTATAGTTGTAGGCTTTTCTGTAAGACTGATTCCATACTGTGCGCTAGCTGGGCTTCCTGATCTAGTGTTGCACTCTATTGCACCCTTCTATGCATAATGCACTTCTGAAGAAATGCTTGTATCAGCAACAGTGTTAGAGTCATTGGCGCACACACTCACGCACGCGCACACACACACACACACACGCACACAGGCTATTCAGACTGTAATGGTCTCCATGGCAACTCCTATCCTGTCCTGTCTTCTTTGCTCCAACTGTGTGTGTTTGTGTGTGCAGCGAGCTCATATGTAAAAATAACAGAATCCTCAGTGAGCCAACTAAATGTCTCCCTTTTCTCTTTGTCTTCATATATATATATTCCTTTGGTTGGAGCTTTCGGGAACCAGCGAGTTGATGTTGAAACATTGTTTGTAGCTTGTCTTGATGTAGAGCTGTAGAACCTCCTGAATCATATCAGATGCATGGGTTTCAGGAGTAGAGTATGAAAGATAGATGTCTGCGTGGGACTATTGCATATATAATAATCTAGAAAAGCTTGTCTAGAACCCCGAAACGTATGTAGGGTTGTCATGACGATTAATTGATTTCAATTTCTGTTGCTTAAGAGCCAAAATAACTGGTAACATGGACGTCTAAACTGGACTGTGAAACAACAGCGTTTGGGATCTTATGAAGCAGCCATTAGAAATGTTTCTAAAGTAATTCCTCATAGTCTCTCCCTATAACCTTTCCATATGCCGATGTAAGATTTCAAGTACTAATGACGAGTGGAAAATGTCTCACCCATCGAGGGACTAGTTCAATGCAACGACTCCTCTGGGGAAAGGTGCCACTTAGATGAAGTAGAGAGGAAACGAATAGCATTCATTGTGTGATGATAGTGTTTTTAATCTCCTGCTGAACTGATGAGTTCCTGATTGTGTGAAGATTGTTCCATTAATTAACTGGCTGATTGCCAGACTACTTCAGTCTGATGATTGAGGTGAATTACATGAAATAAGCCACTCCCACTCAGACAGCCGTTTAACCCATATTTCTTACCCATCATTTTCCTTTTATCTGGGTCATCAGGGCAACTCTTTTGTTTCTTAAGGAGTTATTGGACTAGTTGTCAAGCTGAAGATTTCATGTTTAATTTTATGTAAATGGTAAACTGTTAGAAATGCATTTTCAATCTTTAAAAACATTTTCTCAGTGATTGCGTCTCTTTGTTTTGTTCCAGCTGACATAATCTCAACGGTGGAGTTTAACCCTTCAGGGGAACTGTTGGCCACAGGGGACAAAGGAGGAAGAGTGGTGGTTTTCCAGAGAGAACAAGAGGTACAGAAACCTCATCAACACACACACACACGCACACACAGCAAGACGGCTTCTCTCACTGAGATAACAAGACTACTAACTAACTGATGCCTTGTGTCCCCTTTCTTTCCTTCTCTCTTTCTTTCTTCCTTTCTGTCTCCCCCTCCTTTCTCTCTCCCCTCTCCCGCCCTTTCTCTCTGTCTCCCTCTATCCATCTCCCTGTCTCCCTCTGTCCATCTCCCTGTCTCCCTCTGTCCCTCTCCCTGTCTCCCTCTGTCCTATCTCTCTGTCTCCCTCTGTCCTATCTCTCTGTCTCCCTCTGTCCTATCTCTCTGTCTCCCTCTGTCCATCTCCCTGTCTCCCTCTGTCCAACCCTCTGTCTCCCTCTGTCCTATCTCTCTGTCTCCCTCTGTCCTATCTCTTTGTCTCCCTCTGTCTTATCTCTTTGTCTCCCTCTGTCCATCTCCCTGTCTCCCTCTGTCCTATCTCTCTGTCTCCCTCTGTCCATCTCTCTGTCTCCATCTCCCTTCCCCAGACTAAAAGCCAGCCCCAGAGGCGAGGGGAGTATAATGTTTACAGTACCTTCCAGAGTCATGAGCCTGAGTTTGACTACCTGAAGAGTCTGGAGATAGAGGAGAAGATCAACAAGATAAGATGGCTGCCACAGCAGAATGCTGCCTACTTCCTCTTATCTACCAACGGTGTGTGACTTATTGTGCACGTTTTTGAGCTAGAAGCAGTGGAGCCATAGCCAGCTCCATCTGTCGTTGGTTGTGTGGCCCTGCTGTGCGTGTGTGTGTCCATTCATACGTGAGTCTATGTGTGCGCTATGAGTGTGTGTGTCCTTCTTGCTGTTTCATCCATGCATGAAGCTCTCAATCTCCAAGGATTCAGCTTGTGGATTTGGCTCTGGCTCAGTCAAGCAGAACACATACAGATCTAACAGAACGTGCCCTTATATGGATATTGAAGGGCTAGAGGCTCCACTGTTTACTATGTGCTATGGAAAAATGTGAGATGATTCCCCCCCCACAATGGTTACTTCAGATCTACATCATATTAATTATTGGTTCTGCTCCTTAACCTGTGGAACAGCATCTGATTCTTTAGACAGCAGTTAGAACCGTTCTATGCCATTTATATGACCACAGTCTTAAAAACATCTGTGACTACAATCATGAATACTACTACCTAGGCTGGAATCAGTCCAAATGTGTGACATATTGAACTCCAGGCGTAGCTCACACCGCAATCACTCACTGAACCATGGGGCTTAATGCTTAATCTCTCTCTCTCCCCCTCTCTCTCTCTCTCTCTCTGTTTGTGTCTCTTTTTCTCTGCCTCTCTTTCTGTCTCTATACCGCTCTACCTTTCTGCGTGTGTTTTGTAGATAAGACAGTGAAGCTATGGAAGATAAGTGAGAGAGACAGAAGACCAGAGGGGTACAACCTGAAGGATGAGGACGGACGCATCCGAGACCCGTCTACCATCACCTCGCTACGGGTGAGAGTTCACACACACACACACACACACACACGCACGAACACACACGCACACAGGATTTCATTCGAGCGGTTAATACTTCTAAAGATGAGACGTCATTCAGTGATTCAATATCATTGAAGTTAATACTGCAATACTTTATGCAGGAATGGGTCTCTAAAGGGGTCTTCAGTCTTCTAATAATACACAATATTGCTCCCCCTAATGCCCTGGAGAAATGTCCTCAAAATAACGGATCATGTCTCAGAGGATGGGTGTGCCACACCTAATGTCAAGTGTTGTTATCACCATGGGAAAACACACTCAGACAAACACACAGGCACTAAACGCGCATGCACACACACACACACACACACACACACCGATATGGAGGATAATTCTGAGGGAGCTCAAATGCTCAGTCAGCACTGACAGATGAGACTCTGTCACCATCAAACTCACACAACAATAAGGGAGGGGTAGGGGAGGGAGGAAGGAAAGAGCCATCGATTTGTGTGCTGAGATTAGTGCTCTGAAGGGGAGCATTTCTCTCCCTCTCCATGCTTTGAAACCACCTCACCCCGCCAACTATGGTCTTCAATTTCCAGCTCAGTGTATTTATTACTGTCTCTCTGTCTGTCTCTGACTCTCTGTCTCTATCTTTGTCCGTCCCTCAATCTTTCTCTGTCTGTCTCTGTCAAGTTTCAATGTGAAGGACAGTATTCGCTTGGGAAACATTTGTTTACATTGACCTAGCCAGTTGGGGAAAAAATAAGACAGGGTACAAACTGTCAAACTAATATAACTAACATAAAATTGTACGCAACAAAGAAAACAAATGATCAACAAATTAAAAATGTACAGGTTGATTGTCTGTCTATTGTAACAACAAACCAGGAAATATTGAGCTGCATGTGAATGCTAATACATTACATTATTTCATTATTTCTCCTAATACAATACACATTTTCTCCTCAACACACGGTGCAAGAAATCTGTCAACTGGTCTTTAAATTTCAAGAAATAAATAGCTCTAAATTACTTTTTAGAGCAGTAGGGTAACTCCTCCTGACCCACATCATTTACGAAGTGTTTTGTGGCGTCCTGTCTTCATGGCAAGGGTATGATCACTGACTTAGATTAGATTAAATTCAACTTTATTGTCATTGATGAGTACAAGTACAGTACAACAAAATGCAGTTAGCATCTAACCAGAAGTGCTAGCTTGATACTCGAAATGTTGGGTGTAGGACATTGTTGCTCTGCTCTGATGCTTGTGCAATAGCAAACAATGGTTAACTGCGCTCAGCTTGGTAAAAAAAGTCATATTTCATAAAAATATTCAGTTTTTCTGTGGCAGCGCATCACAATTTCGCCATTACAATATGAAGGAAACCGTGGTCTCTATCTTTCTGTCTCTTTGTCTGTCTCTGTCTATCTGTCTTTTTTTGTTCCTCAGAGTGAATAAAGTACGTGTTTAATGGCTTCTCTGTAGGGTGGAACGGTGCCCCCAGGCCATTTCTGTCTGTTAGCACCTCTCTATAGGCCTGATCCTGTGATTAAAGTAGGGACACATTGCAGCACTAGTCATGACAGAGGATGTGTCAGTTGTTGTACTAACAAAAGAGCCTTTCCTCCTCCCAGGTGCCTGTGCTCCAGCCGACAGATTTGATGGTGGAGGCGACAGCGCGTCGTGTCTACAGCAACGCCCACACCTATCACATCAACTCCATCTCTGTGAATTCTGACCTCCAGACCTACATCTCTACCGACGACCTCAGGGTCAACCTGTGGAACCTGGAGATCACTGACCAGAGCTTCAGTATCCAATCAGTTTTAAGACATGAAAACACCAGTTCAGTTGTACTGGACAGCATGACTAGTTCCTCAGTTATAAAAATGGACTGATTTAAACTTAGTCCAAATGATTTAGCCAACCTGTAATGTAGGAAATGTTTTCCCAGTTTGTTTGTCCCTGAGCCAGCCTCTCCACAGACATTGTGGACATCAAGCCGTCCAACATGGAGGACCTGACGGAGGTGATCACCGCAGCGGAGTTTCACCCCCAGCAGTGTAACACCTTCGCCTACAGCAGCAGCAGGGGATCCATACGCCTCTGTGACATGAGGAAACAGGCACTCTGTGACACACACTGCAAGTGTGAGTAGAGGGACGTGATGGGTACACATAGAAAGCGCCACACGCACGCACACTCCACATGAGACATGCTGCACCTTAAGAGCCAAGTCACTGTCTACAGCTCTGGAAAGAATTAAGAGACCACTGCACCTTTTTCTTTCCTTTCCAAAAAAGTTGAAAAGGAAGGTTTTGAGTGAGGAACAGAAGGGTTAAAATCTGCAAATTGAACGCCTCTGTTCCTCACTCAAAACGTTCCTTTTCGACTTTTTTGGAAAGGAAAGAAAAAGGTGCAGTGGTCTCTTAATTTCTTCCGGAGCTGTACTTGGACTGCAAGTGGGGGGAACAGAGAGACAGGGACATAAATACTGCAGGTTTAAAATCTTTCGGAAAATGTAGGTTGATAGAATGGGGAACCGGCTGGGACCCGAGGCAGAGAGAAGGAAGACAGACAGAAAAATAGAAAGAGCGAAGAATAAAGAAGGGAGGGAAGGAGAGATTCGCTGTCAGTGCCTCTGCCTTGATCCAACCTTTATTCTAGAACAGCCAGTGGCATGGCATAACCTTTTGTAAGCTCAATATTGAAGGATTGATAAGAACACACTTCAGTGAGGCTCTCTGTCAGTCAAGACAGTGGGAGGCTTAAAGTCTCAAAGTCCCTGCTTCTCTAAGGTTGAGATGATATGCATATCCCTCTGAATGAAATGAACAATGAATACATTGACATTTAAACCCGAGAATCGATGGTGTAAGATCCAATAGCTATATCTCCCTATGGAAATGCCATATTCACATCCCAAATGGTGCCTTTTTCCCTATCTAGTGCACTACTTTTTACCAGGACCCTGTGGGAAAAGGGTGCCGTTTGTTGTTGTTTAACTTACCAATTTCACCTACCTGGCTACCTGCCAACACTTTTTTCAGATTTACTCTATATAAACTAATTGGTCAAATTCTACTTTAAGAGTTTACCAATGCCATATTTTTCATCTGTTGCCTTGTTACCCAACTTTACTACACCGGGACTCTTTTTGGACAACATTTACAGAACTATTCACCCCTGAACACCCGACACTAAGTATCATTAAAATGCCTTATCACTGTAATTGTTGTAGCAACAATACGGAGGAGAACTATCGTCTTCAGGTAAAGATAGCAGAGTTAGAGGCTCTGCTTCTGACGCAAATGTCAAGCAAGGATTATGTTAGTGTAGAAATAGAAAAAACTGCGTCAGTGCCACCAGGAAGAAACAATAGTTTTGTTAGCCCCCCGGCACAGCTCCTGCAGCCGGGCAAGAACTTTTTCTTGGTCACTGGGAAGAAATGCTGTCGACCAGTTAAACCTGAGTCGTTGCTAAATCCAACTGAGACTTTCAAAAGGTTTTCCCCACTGGAGTCAGAGTCAAGGCCCAAACCGTCTTCGGGAGGGAATGATTGGCAGGCATGTTCTACCGGTGGCCTTGAAAAACTAAAAACTTTAGTCATCGGCGATTCCATTTCCCGCAGTACTAGACTAAAGAATCAGCCGGCGATCGTACACTGTTTACCGGGGGGCAGAGCCACCGACACAGCCGCAAATCTGGGGCTGGTGCTAGCGAAGTCTAAAACTGGCAAGTATAGAGAGTACTGTTATTCACATTGGCACCAACGAAACAGTCAGAGGTTACGAAGCAGAACATAGCATCAGCGTGTAAACTAGCTAGAAAGATGTGTCGGCATGGAGTAATTTTCTCTGCCCCCCTCCCAGTAGTGTCGAGCTCTACAGCAGACTTGCGCAACTCAATCGCTGGCTGAAAACTGAGTTCTGCCCGTCGCAGGAGGTAGAGTTTGTATATAACTGGCTCTCTTTTTGGGACCCCCCCAGAAATAGGGCCAACCTGATCTGGTGAAGAGCAATGGACTCCATCCTAGCTGGAGTGGTGCTCTTCTTTTATCTAGGAACATTGACAGGAGTCTCACTCCTATAGCTTCACCATGAGATTGGGTGCAGTTCAGGCCACAGGCTGTTAGCCAGCCTGCTAGCATAGTGGAGTCTGTCGATAGCATAGCCAGAGTTGTTAGTACTGTTTTACCTATTGCCACTGTGACTCGTTCCAGGCTGAGAAATGTTAAACAAGGTAGTGCTAACAATAGCAACCTTATTAAGATATAGCCTTCCTCCACCTTGGTCACAAATAAAAATGACTGTATCACCTTTCATCTCAAAATGGAACTCCTAAATGTTAGATCCTTTGCTCCAAAGGCAGTTGCAGTAAATTAATTAATCTCTGATCATAAACTAGATCCTATTGGTTTATGTGAAACGTGGCTAAAGCCTGATTAATTAATTGCCATAAATGAGGCCTCTCCTCTTGGCTATAATAGTGATCATATCCCCCATGCATCCCGAAAATGAGGGGGTGTTGCTAAAATTTATGACAGTAAATATAAATTTACTCTCAAATACATCACTGATTTTCATTCTTTTGATGTTTTCCTCAAGAAACTTGCTCCCTGGTACACCGACAATACTAGAGCACTTAAGCAAGCCTCAAGAAAATTGGAGCGAAAGTGGCGCTCCACCAAGTTGGAAGTAATCAGACTAGCCTGGATAGACAGTACACTACAATACCGAAAATCACTCACATCTGCTCGATCAGCTTATTTCTCCAACCTGATTGAGGTGAACAAAAACCATGCGAAATTTCTCTTCGATACAGTTGCAAAGTTAACAAAAAAGCTCAACAAGTGAAGTGGGTCTTCACTTTAGTTGTAATGAATACATGAACTACTTTGATGAAAAGATCATCACCATTAGAAAACAAATAACTGACTCCTCCTTAAATAGTTATGGTCCTCAAAATATCAGTTGTCCTAAAAATGTCCTGATCCTACCTGACCAGGTGTCAATGGGGACACTTGAATTTTTTGATACTGTATCGCTCGACACATTCACCAAATTTGTAATGAGTTCTAAACCCACAAATTGTCAGCGAGACCCGATTCCAACAGAATTACTTAAGGAGCTATTTCCTGTGGACTGGATGCATCCCATTGTATGATTTTTAAGTAATTAATTAGCATTTTATTGCATGACATAAGTATTTGATACATCAGAAAAGCAGAACTTAATATTTGGTTCCAGAAACCTTTGTTTGCAATTACAGAGATCATACATTTCCAGTAGTTCTTGACCAGGTTTGCACACAGTGCAGCAGGGATTTTGGCCCACTCCTTCATACAGACCTTCTCCAGATCCTTCAGGTTTCGGGGCTGTCGCTGTGCAATACGGACTTTCAGCTCCCTCCAAAGATTTTCTATTGGGTTCAGGTCTGGAGACTGGCTAGGCCACTCCAGGACCTTGAGATGCTTCTTACGGAGCCAGTCCTTAGTTGCCCTGGCTGTGTGTTTCGTGTCGTTGTCATGCTGGAAGACCTAGCCACGACCCATCTTCAATGCTCTTACTGTTGGCCAAGATCTCGCGATACATGGCCCCATCCATCCTCCCCTCAATACGGTGCAGTCATCCTGTCCCCTTTGCAGAAAAGCATCCCCAAAGAATGATGTTTTCACCTCCATGCTTCATGGTTGGGATGGTGTTCTTGGGGTTGTACTCATCCTTCTTCTTCCTCTAAACACGACGAGTGGAGTTTAGACCAAAAAGCTACATTTTTGTCTCATCAGACCACATGACCTTCTCCTATCCTCCTCTGGATCAACCAGATGGTCATTGGCAAACTTCAAATGGGCCTGGACATGCGCTAGCTCGAGCAGGGGACCTTGCGTGCGCTGCAGGATTTTAATCCATGATGGCGTAGTTTGTTACTAATGGTTTTCTTTGGGACTGTGGTCCCAGCTCTCTTCAGGTCATTGACCAGTTCCTGCCGTGTTGTTCTGGGCTGATCCCTCACCTTCCTCATGATCATTGATTCCCCACGAGGTGAGATCTTGCATGGAGCCCCAAAGGGAGATTGACCGTCATCTTGAGCTTCTTCCATTTTCTAATAATTGTGCCAACAGTTGTTGCCTTCTCACCAAGATGCTTGCCTATTGTCCTGGAGCCAATCCCAACCCATCTACAATTTTATCCCTGAGGTTCTTACACAGCTCTCTGGTCTTGGCCATTGTGGAGAGGTTGGAGTGTGTTTGATTAAGTGCGTGGACAGGTGTGATTTTCTGGATTTTTGTTTTAGATTCCGTCTCTCACAGTTGAAGTGTACCTATGATAAAAATGACAGACCTCTACATGCATTGTAAGTAGGAAAACCTACAAAATCGGCAGTGTATCAAATACTTGTTCTCCCCACTGTATATTTCAATGAAGCATGGAGAAGCCCCAAAATTAGCTACTTTGGAAGCATGCGTTTCAGATATTAGGAAGTGGATGACAGAGAACTTCTTGCTCTTAAACTCAAGAAAAACAGAAATGCTCGTTATGGACCCAAGAAACAAATAGCGTTGTTAGCAGATCTCACTGTGAACCTCGATGGCTGCATGGTCGTATCCCAAAAAACTGTAAAAAACCTTGCCGTTATCCTTGACCCTGACCTCTCCTTTGAAGAACATATAAAATATGTCTCAAGAGTTGCTTATTTTCATCTTCGAAACATTGCAAAATTCTGAAACTTTCTATCAAAAACCGATGCAGAAAAACGAATCCATGCTTTTCGTTACGTCTAGACTAGATTACTGCAATGCTCTACTTTCCTGTTACCCTGACAAATCAATAAATAAACTTCAATTAGTGCTGCACAGGGCTGCTAGAATCCTAACTAGAAAAAAAAAATTTGAACACATTACTCCAGTACTAGCCTCTTTACACTGGCTGCCTGTTAGGGTTAGGGCTGATTTTAAGGTTTTACTGTTAACCTATAAATCAATACATGGACTTGGCTCCTACTTACCTTGCTGAAATGATCCAGCCATACATATCTACATGTAACCTACGATCGCAAGATGCAGGCCTTTTAATTGTACCTAGAATAAAAATAAATAAATGGGCCTTTTCTCATAGTGCTCCACTACTATGTTATGATCTGCCAATTAAGGTTAGAAATGCAAACTCAGTGCAAACTTTCAAGTGTCTACTAAAAACTCATCTCCACAGCACAGTTTATAATTAGGTGTAGCCTGACCCGAAGGTGTGAAGGTGACTAGTAGGCTTGATACTGTCCACCCTTGCTGTCTTGCCAGGTGGGCTCTCGTTGCCACTGGGATGCCTTCCCTCCAATGCCTTTTGGGGGAAGAGTCACTGGCTTGTTGTTGTCTCTCTGTTGCGCACTTGATCAATTGGGCTGTACTCTGCCCTCATTCAGGGGTGTTGCGGTTGGTGGGGGTCCCTTTGGTTGAAGCCTGGCAACGTGGGTGGATTGATTTCCTGCCTGTTGGGCCCTGTCCGGGGCCTCCCCCGGGAGGGCCACAGTGTCGCCGGACCCCCCCGTCTCAGTTCCAAGGTCTTACGCTGCTATACTAATGTGCTGGGTGATTGGGTCAGTTCTCCTTCCCCACTAAATTCTCCTATCATCGTATATATCGTTGTTGATATGAGGAATGCATTTTCTGAATTTTCCCAGTCTCCTCCCGTTCTAAACTTTAGGAGGACATGAGGTCATGGTCCACACCTTCAGAGTACCTGGTTTGGGGGGCTCGTTTCTGTCCCTGTCCTTGTCCATCTGGTCATACTTCTGACCTAATCTAAATTTAAATAGACTCTGGATTTAGCCAACATGCATTTATGAATTATTCCAATTGGACTCTTAATATCTCACCTGGCACAGCCAGAAGAGGACTGGTCACCCCTCTGAGCCTGGGTCCTCTCTAGGTTTCTTCCTAAAATTCGAGTTTTTCCTAGCCACTGAAATTCAACACTACGGTTGTTTCCTTCTTGGGATTTAAGGCAGGGTGTTTCTGTAAAAGCACTTTGTGACAACTGCTGTTGTTAAAAGGGCTTTATAAATAAATTTGAATAGAATGAGTTATTTATTGTATTGACGTGCTTACTGGTCCATACACACACATCCTGTTGAATATCACATGAGGGCTGAATATTTCAGTCCATATGAGATTCCCTCTCGGACTCAGGGCCAAAAGGGGAATTGGTTATGGGTTTTTCTGGATATTGTTATGAGTACATATTTTCTTTTTAAATATATTTTCTAGGCATTGTATGCTTTATTGACAAAGGCAGTGGGGAAAGATTGTCAAGAGGGTTATTGCTGAAAGAGCAGTGGGCCGGATCAAAACACACACTACAGCAGTACCAGAGACAGACTGGGTCCGAACTCACACTACAGCAGTACCGGAGACAGACTGGGTCAGAACTCACACTACAGCAGTACCGGAGACAGACTGGGTCAGAACTCACACTACAGCAGTACCCGGAGACAGACTGGGTCAGACCGCTGTACCCATTTGGCAACACTTGACTTTCTTCAATAGCTTTGTCCTCAATTGTGAACAATAAAAGCCAGGAAATTCTCTAGGTTTGCTTTTGGAAACAGGACAAGCGTGCCATCTTTCAGAGGTTGCATGCTCGCACACACACACACACACACACACACACACACACACACATAGAAGCAGAAAGGCAGGTGTGTCCATGAGCCTGAGGACAGGATGATCATGTGGATGAGAGCATTGTTTACCTTCCCCCTCCCCGTCATCCAGACCAATAAATTTGTAAGACATGCTGGAGACTGCTGGAATCGATCAGCTTAGAGAGTGTGGGAGAGGGGAGAGGGAATGGGAGGGAGGGAGGGTGGGAAAGAGGAAGGGGAGAGGGTGAGAGCAGAGGGGGGTGGGAAAGAAGGAGGGGGGAGGGTGAGAGCAGAGGGGGGTGGGAAAGAGGGAGGTGTTGGGAAATGGAGAAATGGATGCACAGCAGGCCCACCTAAGGCGCTGGTCCCAGAACATAGACACACACTATTAAACACAGCAGGGGGAGTTGTGGGGGGGGGGGGGCAGGTGGACATTCTCCAATATCTGACACACACACACACACACAGCAATCTAGCAGGAATACAACAGGCCTTGTGACATTGATTTGTTTTGTTTTCTCCCTCGTCCCCTCCCTTTACATCCTTCATCCCTCTCTAGGCTCCCCGCTGACAGCCGTGTTATCCCTAAGTCAACAAAGCAAAGGAGAAACACACACACACACACACACACACACACACAAAGCAAAGAGAGGTTTTTCACGAACGCTCCCACTGGTTGGATAATAGACTCATCGGTGCTCAGAGTGTTATTACTATGGCGTAACTGTTCCCTCCCGCTGTTCCTTCATCTCCCTCCTTCCTCTCCTTTTCTCCATCTCTCAGTCTTCGAGGAGCCAGAGGACCCGTCCACTCGTTCTTTTTTCTCTGAGATCATCTCGTCCATATCGGACATTAAGTTCAGCCACAGTGGGCGCTTCCTGATGACCAGGGACTATCTGACCGTCAAGGTCTGGGACTTAAACATGGAGAACAAACCACTGGAGACGTACCAGGTACGTCTGTCTGTGCGTTGTGATTGGTCGGTTGGTTGTCTTCTGATCACTCGACATCCTAGACTTGTTTAATATCTCAACTTCCCAGTAATACTGTAAATGACTTTAAGCCCACCAGGAAATAGTGCCTGGTGGTTTTTTTTTGTCTTTTTGCTTCAATGTATGCAAATAAAGACCTAGAGGCCAGGTGGGAGGAGTTTCTAACTCATCAATGACTTAGGGTGTGTTTACATTATGTGAGAGAGAGAATACAATGCAACATACACATAGTTTGCATAATCATTTCCATTGCGAATTGAAATCAGTATGTTCAAGACATCAATTGAGGGAATATCGAGCGAAAGGCTGGCGCACTGCACAGACGCTTGATACAGCTCAGACACAATTGTCTTCCCTCTTGAAAAACACAGGGGGAGGGCTTTATCAAAATGTGGTGCATGCTCGCTCTTTACCCAACAAAATGATGGTGCGTCTTGAGTCTTCTTCGGTATGTCTCAGAAAACGTAGCGTAACGTAAACAAGCACTCAGATTCATCAATCAGGTACCAGGTAGAGGTGAAGCCCTTCTTATGGCAGACTTGGAATGACTTTGACCTGTGCCACCGGGTCACTCCCTGACCTCTTTCACGATTTCAAGGGATGGCTTCTCAAATGTCATTCTAATTCCCAAGTAGGGCACCTATGGTCCTGGGACAAACAAAGGTTGGACCCCCATATGCCTTGAAGGGACACAGACAGACAGGAGGAGGCTTGCAAATGAGCCCAGGGCCCAGTGGCTCTTCCTTGGGGTAATTGGTGGAGGACAGGTTGGAGAAGGAGCACTGTAACGGGGGTCATTATTAGGTTGAGCGATGGGGTTACCGTCATTCCATGTATCCAGCTATCCTATTTTCAACCTTAGTTTAACAATGGAGGTCAGTTGAAGATCCACTGACCTCTAGCTGTGTAGCTAATCCAGAGGACAGGAAGATTGTTCTAGATAGTAAGCTGTAGATACCTCAGTCACAATAAATGAATGAGTATCCGAAGCAATCATATTTAATTAAACCCCTATTCTGTATTAGTGTACGTGTATTGTTTATATCTGTCTCTATGTCATGATAGTTATTCAAGAAATAGGATATATAGAACAGGCCTTGCCGTTCAAAATGTAAGATTTGGAATGATTATATTTTTTGTACTATTCTTGTTTGTCACAAGGTCCATGACTATCTGAGGGGGAAGCTGTGTTCTCTGTATGAAAACGACTGTATCTTCGACAAGTTTGAGTGTGTCTGGAATGGGTCGGACAGGTGAGCGTTTGCCTGTCTGTATGTGTCTGTCTCTGTGTCCATCCTTCCACCAGTCAATTGATCCATCTCCTCTGTTCTCTCTCCAGTGTTATAATGACCGGGTCCTATAATAATTTCTTCCGGATGTTTGATCGGAACACCAAGAGAGATGTGACTCTGGAGGCTTCTAGAGAGAACAGCAAACCCCGGGCCATCCTCAAACCGCGCAAGGTTACCACCATAACACATTACACTTATCTTCTAAAGCTGCTTTTGTTTATCTATTTTTTTGGGGGGATATTTTTGTAAGATTGCAAATGTATAATATTAAAGATTAGTCTGCGTGAGTTAATTTGGGAAAAACAACAACTGCATCAACGCCTTCATTTTGGTTTGACTGAATTGAGCACTAAAAAGTCAAGTCTTCTGGTTATTTTGTGGACATTGTGTTTTAATGACTTGACCATTACTCGCGGTCTTTAACCTTCAGACAAGATTGTCCTCTCTTGTAGGCACAGTCTAGTACTTAAACAGGAGACTATATTGTCAAAGATGGCAAATTTGTAATACAACATGTTTCAGTAGTGATATTGGAAGAGTACTGTAGGAAATGCTGACCTCTCCTCTGGTCCTCAGGTGTGTATGGGCGGGAAGCGTCGTAAAGACGAGGTGACGGTAGACAGTCTGGACTTCAGCAAGAAGATCCTTCATTCCACCTGGCACCCGCAGGACAACATCATTGCCGTGGCAGCCAGTAACAACCTCTACATCTTCCAGGACAAGGTCGCTTAGGGGTCAAACCCTCCTGACCTCGGGACTCCTGACCCTGTGCAGGGTGAGAGATGGAGGGAGAGGATGGAGCGACGGACGGAGGAGGAGAGAAAATGAGATTATATTCATTGAGCTCTCCTCTTCCTCCTCCTCTGTCTGATTGATATGAGCCAGATATGGCTGGAGGACATGCTATAATTCCCAGAATGGACATTTCCAGGATATATTTGGGAATTCAGGAGTGTTCAGCCTGGATCAAAGTTAAAATGAAGATGTTTCTTCAAGCTGCTTTGGCCTGCACAAGCCTCTCTGTGGCCTCCAGTTAACTGCTTTATTTATTTAATGTATTCATGTGGATGAAACAACACGTGAAGGAGCAATGGGGTGGAGTAACTCATGCACCCAGAGTGACTCTAGATTGGATTCACAGAATGATTCATGGAGAGGAACTGAAATGTACCTGAGCACCCTGTCTGACGACGGCCATTTTGTCTCTGTTACAGTGAGCACACAGACCTTTGTGGAGGCTCCAATCCTCTGTTCTCTCCCGGCAAGTTTGTGACAGGGGTCCTGCCCGGTTCTGCACATTAAAATGACTGTTATACTAACTGAACCTTGGTTATAGCATTGAAAGTTATCCACCTCACAGCCAATGTCTTATCTATGCATACTCAATGGTATGCTAAATGTGGATATCGACAGGAACACGATTCACTAGTGCGGCTGTTTCTGCCCTGTAAACTGAGAAGCGATGTCTCTCATTTGACTCTTCCTGTGCCGTTGCATCTCTGAAACGAGACAGAGGCCCATCATGAGAATGACGGGGCCTCTTCGAGGCCAGATCAGCGCTTTTTATTTTGTTTCATTCTGTTTGTTTCCTCCGTGTGTCTCCTTGTCTCGTCAAGGATTCTGTTAAAAGATGTGGTGCCTTCTTTTTGGTATGTGGGGTCAATGTGGCGTGGGGGAAGGGTGGGTCGGTGAAAACAATGCAGCAGTGAATGTTTTCACCCGGAAATACAAACGTCGGGGTGGGGTAGCAAAGCAAATGTGAGTTAATGAAGTAACTGAATCCTACGAGTTGACTTGACACCTCTATTATAGCAAGCGACTGCACGTTTGTCAACTTACGGGGGGGGGGGGGGGTTATCCATATCCCTATTTCGACCACTCTGTAGCAGTATTACCACGAATTGTGTGTTCGTATAACCAACGGAAAGACAAATCACAACAGTTGTATTGTAACACAGCCTGCACAGTCTCCCGAGCCCAGAGATTTCCCTAGTTAGTTAGCATGGACAGGAACGACTCTTGTCCCTTGTCATAAAATATCCCCAGGGGTTCTCGGTTGGCTGCGTGTTCTGTCTGCCACAGTCCTCTGCTCTTTTGTTGTGTAGGTGACTAACCGAGATTTACGATCAAGTTGCCCCTAGATGCTGATCTAAGGTCAGATTTTAATATCTCTATCCAATGATAAGGTCAGAATTGGGAAACTGTGAACTAATCTTAGATCAGTGCCTACAGGCAACTTCTTAGTGTCTAACCAGACAGGATGGTATCATGACTTCAAGCCTATCTACTATGTGCGCTCAATGATATCAGGGACTTTTGGTTATTACTGTATCCCAAATGGCAACCTATTCACTTCATGGTGCATTACTTTAGCAATATGGTCAGTATTCCATTTCTAAGAGCTGTTCTTAGGCACGATCCATTGCTGAGTGCCTGGATACAGCACTTAGTTGTGGTGTATTGGCAATATATTGGCAATATACCGCAAAACCCTGATATGCTTTATTGATATTATAAACCGGATAGCAATGGAATTAGAACCTTAAAAATGTATGTGATATTAAAAAAAACATGGTAAATACGAAAGCAATAAGGACTAATGGGCTGTGGTTTATGGTTAATATACCACGGCTAAGAGCTGTTCATAGGCATGACACATCGAAGAGTACTTGGACACATCACTTAATGGTGGTATATTGGCGGTATATCACAAAACCCCGAGAAGCTTTATTGTTATAATGAACTGGAAACCAATGCTATTACAGTACTAAAAGATGATGTGATGTCATACCCATGGTATGCGGTCTCATATACCACGGCTATCAGTCAATCAGCTTTCGGGATTCTAAGCACCTTGTTTGTACAATCCTGTGTACCACTTTCAGCCAATCAGCATTCAGGTTTCAAATACAGCAGTTTATCATTTAAATATGACTGGAAGGGCTTTGGTCAGAAGTAGTGCACAACACAGGGACTAGGGGGTCATTTGGGATGGACCCTATGCTCCCTTTACAATGTAATGTTCCAAACCATTTTTATAGCTCAGAATGTATTGAAATGCAATTATTTTACCATGCAGTCTTTATGCTTATTGGAATTACTTTGATTAAAAAAGTTTGTGCAAGTTTAAGCATATGGTTTCTGTCTTTTCTATTTATTGTGTTGTAGATCTGTGTGTTTCTGTTGTGCACATACAATTGTTTACAGCAGGCCTACTAATATATTGAATGTCTTCCACTTTCATACACAGGTATTTGATAGGGGATACAATAGCGCCCTCTAATGGTTATGAAATGTAAAAGAAAACATATGTAGGGACCTATTTGCCATCAGTCCTCTAAGCTGTTCTCGTTTTCTGTACTTATTTCATAGTAAAAAAAAAATCAGTAACCGTATTTTGTGAGTAGATTATTATTTGAAAAAGGATATATTTTAGAAATATTGAACTTAAAGCTCTTACCTTAATTTTCAGGTCATTCTATTCTAAATCAATTAATCTGATTCTGAGTTACAAAATGAAACCAACATTTTATATATCCCCCCAAAAAAATCATCATATCTGACTAAAGGATATGTATCCCCAATTAAGTATATTAACCTTACTAGTCCTGCAGGTTGAAATACCAAGGCAAAAGGGAAATTACTTATTTATAGACTAAATTCATCGCCTGCTGTTTCCCCAAATTAGACATTTGCGTTTAATTTGCTGCACTGGAGCCTATAGGCCTACCTGTGTCTTGCTGCGTCTGTAGGGGATGGTGGAACAGGGATAGTGTTCTAATTGGCCAAGGAAGGGTCGACTCGTGCAGTGTTGTCAGCTGGCGATGTCAGTTGTCAATCAAACCGTTGCCTTTATATGGGCGCGTACAAGAATCTGCTCTTCTGTCGCCGGGATAAAGCCATTTTGAGACAAACAGACCGCCAGACAGGTAGACGGGAACACCACAGTCTGGCTGCAGATCGATATAGGCTAAGCAGATCATGCTTGAAACGACAGTAGTTTTAGATTGTGATTGATCCCCTCAGCTGTTATTTTAATCTAAATTATTTTAATAGCTTTGTCTCGATATTTTTTTTATTTTTCATTAGTTTATTTTTCCTAGCAATTGACCTTTCCATCTCCGGCTTATCCAATTCAGTTGTCATTCATTATTCTTTCTACTTAGTTTCGATCCCACCACTGCCTGTTTCACACGATGGATAAACATCCGGGGGTAAACTCAACAGCTGCCAACAGCTCGGCACTGGACCGTCTCCGTCCTACGTCCACTGGGGGGGGTTCCTACCAGCACCTGGATCCAGGTGAGCTGCGGATTCTGGTCGCTGTCCTCCTGGGGTTGATCTTCGTCCTGGGGCTGGCTGGAAATCTCACCGCCATGTGTGTCCTGGCCTCAAACGCTCGCCGGGGAAAACTCTCCCTCATCAACGCTCTCATTCTCAACCTGATGTTCGCCGATGGCCTCGTCCTAGCCTTCGCCCTGCCCTTTCGTGCCGCCGCCTTCTCCAGACCCAGCTGGACACTCGGTTGGGCGGTGTGCAAGACCTGCGATTGGTTCCTGCAGAGCTGCATGGCGGTGAAGAGCGTGACGCTGGCCGTGATGGCCAAGGCGTGTTACCGCTATGTCTCCAACCCCACCAAGCAGGTCAGCATCCGGCTCCGCTCCATCCTGTTGGTGATGTGGTTTCTCTGGCTGTCGGCCTGCTCCGCCCCCGTCCCCGCCTGGCTGTTTTCCTCGCTGCGGAGGGAGAGCCGGGGGCTGATGTGCGTGCAGGTTGTCCCCCCGGAGGCGCGGGACTTCATGTCGGTCTATATCAAGGCATACCCCCTGGGTGCGTACTGTGCCCCTTTGAGTTTTGCACTGCTGTATTTCTGGCGGGCCTACGGGCGGTGCCAGCGGCGCTGCAGCAAGACCCAGAATCTCAGGACGCAGATCCGCTCCAGGAAACTCACTCTGATGCTGTTCAGCCTGACCGTAGCCATGACCACCCTGTGGCTGCCCCAGTGGGTGGTCTGGGTGTGGGAGCGGCACGCCGCCGAGCGGGAGGCACGGGGGCGAGAGCGGGGTCAGCCCTTCGTCGTCTCCTCTCCCCCGGTCCTCCTCTCCCTTTCTGCCCTGCTCCTCACCATCTCCCTTTCCCTGGTGAACCCCCTCATCGTTCTGTCTCTGTCGGAGGAATTCAGAGAGAGCTACAGGGGTCTGTGGAGACGCCTGACTCTTCGTAAACACCCACCGTCCAAGCCCAAACCAGGCCCTCACGCGCCCACCGCTCCCCATTCCCCCTGCCCACGTCCGGAGACCTCTGGCCAGCCCCGGGGAGGGGACGGGTGCTTGGGTCTAGGACCCATCCCAAGCCAGGGGACTGGTGCCGATCTCCAGCCCCAGGCGGAGCAGGTAGAAGGGTTGAGGGAGGAAGAGGGAGAGAGCCCGAGGGACGGGATCGTGCTGCTGGATGTCGAGCAGTTCTGGCACGAAAGAGAGACAGGGTCCATGATGGAGGAGAACGATCCAATACCGTGGGAGCACCAGGGGGGAGTCGCAGCGGAGGCCCGGAAGTAGAGAGGTTCATGTACCCTTATCACCCGTACCCAGTCATTTAACCTAAGTGATAGAGTTTGGTTAGACAGTAATCTGGTTTTAGATTGGGATTTCATTCATACCATAGCAATGTTTATGCAGTGTCTGTATTTACAATATTAACCCTGTGCCATTCTCAAATAATGAAGTGTTCCCGCTAGGGAGTTTTTTTTATACAGAACCCAAGACCAGTCTGTGTGAGTTAATTTTGGAAAAAGAACAACTGCGTAAATACTGTCATTTCGGTTTTACTGAATTGAGCACTAGAACGTCAAATCATCTGCTGGTTATTTTATGGACATTATGTTTTAATGACTTGACTATGACTCAGTGTTTTACATTCAGATCAGAATGTCCTCTCTGTCAGGCACAGCCTCGCACTTAAACAAGAGACTAATTTGCAACTATATAACTGGATTCAAGATCTGTCAGTCAGTAATGAAGTCAGTTCATATCAGGAGACAATGTTTGGTATTTAGTACGCTATGTTAATAATGTTGTTTGACTGGAATTACATTATCATGTTTGTTATTATTACCTGCAGATGTGTTAAAAAAGTGTACTGTACATATATTGAATACATTCTTTTAATCACCTAAAGTAACATACTGTGTGTATCAAAATGAAAATAAGGATTGTAAAAAAGCCTACAACTATTTGATAGGCAAACCAATAAATACAAGTATTGCCTTAGCATAATAAGAACATTTTAGCTTTGTCTGGTAGATGTTTTAGATTGTTCAGAGTTTGAAGCTTCTATTTGTGTAGAGGTCGTTTTGTAATAATACATACTTGTTAAATTAAAATAAAGTGAATCACAAAGTGTTTATTCTGTGCTCTATTTGATTTCAGGGTATTTTTACCCTCATTTTAATACAAATTATTATGATGGAATTTGCTATGTCATGCCCTAATGAATTAGTCACCTTGGACCAAGCATAGAAGTCTGGCAGCCGAATCAACCTGGACATGATTCTAGGCAGTAGTCTAAATATTTGCTTTCTTCATCATTGCAAACTAAGGACATAACATGATGTGAAATCTGACATGATTACATGAGACTAGTGTTTCTGGGATTATTTTAAAACAGTCCAATTGATGTCCAGGACACAGTTTGTGTGGAAGTGGAGAAATGGAGGTGGATGTTCTCTGGAATATAAGACAGCTGGCTGCTGAACAAGTAACTACACAACTGAACAAGTAACTACACACCTGTGCCAGTCTCACAGAAACTAACCTTTAACCCCCAAATTCTTTTTTTTTGTTTTTACTAAAAACCTGAGATTCCCTATTTCATAAATAGTATTATATTTTTGATCAGATATTATGCATTTTAACACAGTTACCACAAAATAATTGGTACAGTAACAAGTAAAAATTTAAATAAATATATAATATATTTCATAGCATTGCTCCCTTAATGTAAAAGCTTGCATTAGTACTGGAGATTTTGTATTTGTTTTTAAAGGGTTAAAGGGGAGTGTTTTGAAGACCTATATTTGGAATTCTGAAGACGTTTACAGACAATGTATTCGCCCACATTTGGGTTTTCTACATTTTATTGTGAAACAATATTAAATAAAATTGATTAAGATTGAATCAAACATGAAGCAGAAAATAATAGATTGCATAATAATAGAATGCATTTACCTGCTTTGCTATGACACACCTGAATGAGCTGTGGTGCAACCAGTTGTCTTTAGAAGTCATGTAATTTACTGAAGGGAGTCCACTTGTGTTTAACCCTCAGAGCACAGTAAAGTCCATTATTAAGAAATGGAGGGAATATGGCATACAGCTGTGCTCAACACCCTGACAGAAATTCTGAAATTTGGGCATTGAGTTTAAAAATATGACTGATCATGCATAACCTGGGCATCATTGTAGGCAGCAGTCTGAATATTAGCCTTTTTTATTTAGGGATAGTGATCATATGATCATATGAAGCCATTTATTATAACATAGTTGTTTGGCTCCTTTTTAAATCATAATGATAACAGAAATCACCCAAATGTCCCTGATCAAAGTTTACATACCCTTGAATGTTTGGCCTCGTTACAGACACACAAGGTGACACACACAGGTGAAAATGGCAATTAAAGGTGAATTTCCCACACCTGTAGCTTTTTAAATTGCAATTAATGTCTGTGAATAAATAGTTAATGAGTTTGTTAGCGCTCATGTGGATGACCTGAGCAGGCTAGATACTAAGCCATGGGGAGCAGAAACGGACTGTCAAAAGACCTGCGTAACAAGGTAATGGAATTTTATAAAGACGGAAAAGGAAATAAAAAGATATCCAAAGCCTTGGGGGTGTGTGAGCTCTAAAGGCATGGGGAATCTTGTGAAAATTGATGCCAAGATGAATACAGCATGCTATCAGAAAATACTGGCAGAAAATGTCAGTTGACCCCACAGTGGTTACAGCAGAAAAAGGTGAAGGTTCTGGAGTGGCCATCACAGTTTCCTGACCTTAATATCATCAAGCCACTCTGGTGAGATCTCAAATGTGTTGGTAATGCAAGAAGACCAAAGACTTTGCATGAGCTGGAGGCATTTTGCCAAGATGAATGGGCAGCTATACCACCTGCAATAATTTGGGGCTTCATGGACAACTACTACAAAAGACTGCACGCTGTTATTGATGCCTAATTGGGCAATACACAATATTATGAACTAAGTGTATGCAGACTTTTGAACAGGGATCAGTAAAAAAAATTTTTTGTTGCCATGTTAAGTTTTATGATTGTGCCATTCTGTTATGACCTACAGTTGAATATAAATAAGAAATAAAAGACGTGTTTTGCCATCTCACTCATGTTTTCTTTACAAATGGTACAAATATTATCAATTCACCAAGGGTATGCAAACTTTTGAGCACAACTATGAATCTGTGTAGAAAAAGGTTTCTGGGTGAGAGCACTAGTCATGGTGGTCAATAGGAGGCCAAAGACAACTCAAAAGGAGTTACAGTCTTCTATGACTTATCTGGGAGACACTAAGCTTACTGCAACAATAGGCCAGGTGCCTCACAAAAGTGGCCTTCATTGGAGGTTGCGAAAGGTAGGCAATTTTTGATTAACACATCTAAGCTAGATTTTTCAGAAGGCATGTGGGGTTAGACTCTGAGTCTAACCCCACATGTGTTGGCTCTGAGACTAAGTGGAAAAACGATTCTATGGTCTGATAAGACAAAATGTGGCTTTTTGTTCTCAACGTTATGGCATATGTTTGAGGCAATCCCAACACTGCACATCTGCACACCAAATGCAATGATGTTTAATGCATTTATCCCAATATTTAATTGAAAATAGTACAAAGACAACATATCAAATGTTGAAACTGAGAAATTGTATTGTTTTTGGAAAAAATACATGCCCATTTTAAATTTGATGCCAGCAACATGTTTCAAAAATGTTGGGTCAGGGGCATGTTTACCACGGTGTTGCATCATCTCTTTTAACAACACTCTGTAATTGTTTGGGAACTGAGGAGAACAATTGCGGCATTTTTGAAAGTGAAATGTTTTCCCATTCTTGCTTGATATAGGATTGCAGTTTTAGTCTACTTTGTCATATTTGTTGTTGTAAAATGCACCAAATGTTTTCAATGGGTGACAGGACTGCGGGCAGGCCAGTTTAGTGCAGTGATGTCCCCTACAAAATCACGTCTGTTTTAATGCAGTGCCGCCTGAGGGCCCAAAGATCACGGCCAACCAATGTTGGTTTTGGGGAAAAATATAAATCATTTTGGAGCAAATATTTGATAACTTTAAAACAAGCCACTTTTATTAGACATCTTAATCCTTGGACTTTCAGTTGATTTTTGCAAATGGAGACACGCATAATCACATGTACTTAAATCAATGTTCCTGATCCCCTAGCCCTAAACTGATCCTAAGCTTAACCTTAATCTCAACAAACTAACATTTATGCCTATACTTAGCCTAGCCCTAACGCCTAACCCTAACCCATAATGCCTGAATCTAAACGTAACCCCAATTCTAACACATGACCTAACTTTTTACCCTATCCCCAGGAAACTGGAATTGACATTTATTCTAATGGAGACTGGCCAAATAACCTAGCGGGGACAGATTTGTCAGGTTTTCCTATCTTTGTGGGTACATCTGGTCCCCACGTGTACACAGACATGGATAACACACACACACATACACACACAATTTTATTTTATGTTAGAACTCTCATGACATTTTACAAGGATTCAAAGATTTCAAAGGCATTGAATACATGAAAGCAAATTGTTCCCTAACCCAGTCACGCACCCATACATGTGTGCCCGCGAAAGTAAACACACACACACAAAGTTCTGTATTGCCAACCTAGTGGGATGCAAAAATAAACTTCTAATGTTCCAAAACCTACACTTAACCCTAACCCTAACCTTAACCCTAATATTAACCCTAAGACTATTAATCCCCAGAATGTAGTAGAACATGCCCCCATACACACGCAAACACACACATTTACATCAACATACACACACACTCAGACAGGAAGGACCCCTGTATGCTGGCATTTAGGGGACATTATAACCCATGTTAAGGTCCACTGATTAGGAGCCTATTAGACTGTGAGGGTGCTAATTACTGCTTACGATTTGGCTTTAGTTTGAACTTTGATGGTTTATCTTCCTACTTTTTTTCTCTAATTTGATTACACTAATGGGAGTCCTTAATGACTCTGATGGGTGGTTTAATTAAGTATCGGACACCCAGAGAGGGTTAGGGGCATTGAAGACCTAGTTACCCAGAGAGGGTTAGGGGCATTGAAGACCTAGTTACCCAGAGAGGGTTAGGGGCATTAAAGTCCTAGTTACCCAGAGAGGGTTAGGGGCATTAAAGTCCTAGTTACCCAGAGAGGGTTAGGGGCATTGAAGACCTAGTTACCCAGAGAGGGTTGGGAGTGGAGATCTAGCTACCTGGAGGGAGAGGGTAAAGGAACAGGAGGGGAGGCGAATTGAGAGGGGAGGGGGGTTGGTTGTCTCACTCCCAGGCCCCCTCCTTCTGATTCATCCTCCCTCCCTGTCTCTCTTCATTCCTCCCCACTCTTTCCTCCCAGACGACATTTCTCTCTCATTAATCATTGATGTTGACCTTTCTATGACAGAGGCACCAATTTCACAGGAACACTTAACAGACTTAACCCCTAATTTTCTTAGCCCTGGGCTGAAGCTCGGGTTAATACATTTAACCTTCCATTTTCTTAGCCCCTGGGCTGAAGCCAGGTTAACACATTTAACCCTTCATTTTCTTAGCCCCTGGGCTGAAGCCAGGTTAACACATTTAACCCTTCATTTTTTTAGCCCCTGGGCTGAAGTAGGTTAACACAATTACAATAACACTCCATTTTGTTAGCCCCTGAGCCAACACCTTGAAATCTCCACTCCACTAGAACCTGGACTACCACTAGGCTAACACTAGGCTACCACTAGGCTAACACTAGGCTACCACTAGGCTACCACTAGGCAAACACTAGGCTACCACTAGGCTAACACTAGGCTACCACTAGGCTAACACTAGGCTACCACTAGGCAAACACTAGGCTAACACTAGGCTACCACTAGGCTAACACTAGGCAAACACTAGGCTAACACTAGGCAAACACTAGGCTAACACTAGGCTAACCACTTACTGGTGTTGCCACCACCAGGTTAGTCTTTATGGTTGTGAATAATGATGATCATTGAGTCCAATAGAATTGCACTAAATCCATCCCTTTTAATGGTGACCTGAAGTCCACTGAAATGGCATGGATTGGCCAACCACCTGACATCACTGTCTGTGTGAAAACATTTTACAAGGGCTGGGGTGGAGAAACAGAAACAAGCCTTTTCAAGACAGATGGAAACTTAAAGATGAGAGAGATGGACGGAGAGAATGACAGAAAATCAGCGTCTACAGAAGAAATGACCCAGACACGTTCAGTTAATTATGCAGCCAGAGGCGTCCACCCCCACAGTGTTTAGGGAGTCAAGGTTGTCACTGGCCTGCTTTTCATCCCCCAGCCAATCATTTCTAATGGATGATGCACCACAGGGGATAGAGTGCGGCTCACAACATGCTATACAATAATTAGCTCAGAGGTGCAGGTGGGAGGTTAATTAAGATAAACTGACGTCTCCCCTTCTCGCTAAACTACAACATCGTGACGTCACCCCTATTTTCCTTCACACGAAACCCGCATCTCAGCACCCCACCAACCTATAGTCCATAGGGTGTGTTTGTTGTGCGCACGTGCATGCGCATGTGTGAAAACAACAGAATCCTCAGAGAGCGACACTTATCCCTTCTCTCTCTGTCTTCACACCCAGATTTCTTTGGTTGGAGCTATCGCAATTCATCTGCGCTGTGCTAAGACACATTGTTTGTAGCTTGTCTTGATGTGGAGCTCTAGTCCCTCCTACAGCTGGTCGTATCAGACCCATGCGTCTCAGAAACCGAGTATCTGTGTGACACTATTATGTACATGACAATTTAGAGAAGCTTGTCTAGAACCAAGAAAGTAGTTATGTATGGTTGATGTGCCTGTGTGTGTGTGTGTGTGCAGAGAGTTTTAGGGGGTCTAGCCTTGATGTTTGGGGTCTTTTGATTGAAGTAGCTCTATCTTTCATGTCACTGAACATCCAAAGGGCAGGAACCTTTCAGCCCTTCAGTGCCAGCTAGTCGGGGGTCTCTTTTTAAATCAGTTTAATAAATATATCTTGGATCTGCCACTAAAACCAAACATTGACTCGATTTGATACAAAACAGATACAAAATGTTTAGATAGAGACAAAACTTGTCCTGCGCCATAGGTGGGACTCAAGGGCTTGGTGTACCTTGCTTTACCTCCTTGCCAGTTCAAATAAATTATTTAAATATGAACCAAGATGTGCATACCAATGCATAAATCTCAGATGAAGCATCTAAATGAGCTAAACAGTGCCATTCTGTGCTGTTTGGCTAAAAATAATATAGCATGTGATATTATTTTTGGCCACGTAGCATTAGATAGATTAGAATCATGTAATTAGAAAGTGCAGGCCACATTATTTCTTAATCATACAGTATGCTTTCTGCAAAACTGTGAGAAAGTTTCAGCCACAGGCAAACTGAAGAATAATTTCAGGGTGCACCTGTACACCGTTCAGATGTTGAAATTGTTTTGGACTAACATGTAAAGGCATTCTTATTTTTGAAGTAATGTATATGACAAACAAATGAAAACATAATGATTGGAAATGTTAATGCAACATTAAAACAACATTAACATTTAAAGTTAGATTAGCCAAAATTTGAGGTTACTCTACATACTTTTGGAAAGGTAGGCTTTTGAATGTCTTGGTACTAATAAGCAGGTTCTAGTTTCAAGAGGAACCTGGTTCCCCTATTAGAACGTAAGGACAGAGAAGACTTTGACTGGACTGAGCGGGAACTGCCCTTTCTCTGGAGTGGGATGTCTAAGTGACCAGAACTGAAGAGCTTAAGCAGGGATGTGGGGTTTGAGCAGTGTCTGGACGTAGGGAGGACAGTTTCCCTTCCTGCTCCGTGGACAAACACCATCTTCTTGGTGGTTGATTTAATGTTCACCTGGACACCAGGGGAGTGTGCAAGGCTAATTGAATCTTGGGCTGAAATTGTGTGGATTTTTTTGTTGCTGGAATCTCCTCCAACCAACTGGATCCCTCTCTTTGCCAATCGTAAGTATGTGTGAAAGCCACATGCCCGCTGTTCCACTGTAGCTCCTCCTGGAGGAGGAGGGTGGGTGGGCAGTGCATGTCAATCATCTACACCAGTGTTTCCCAATCCTGGTCCTGGGGTCCACAAGGAGTGCAGGTTTTTGTTTTGGCCTTAGCACACACCTGATTAATTTTGTTGATTATGTCAATCAAGTGTGTGAGTGCTGGGGCAACATTTGACTCAGGTGTGTGAGAGCTGGGGCAACGTTTGACTCAGGGGTGTGAGAGCTGGGGCAACGTTTGACTCAGGGGTGTGAGTGCTGGGGCAACGTTTGACTCAGGTGTGTGAGAGCTGGGGCAACGTTTGACTCAGGGGTGTGAGTGCTGGGGTAATGTTTGACTCAGGTGTGTGAGTACTGGGGCAACGTTTGACTCGGTTGTGTGAGTACTGGGGCAACGTTTGACTCGGTTGTGTGAGTACTGGGGCAACGTTTGACTCGGTTGTGTGAGTCCTGGGGCAACGTTTGACTCGGTTGTGTGTGGGGCAATGTTTGACTCAAGTGTGTGAGTGCTGGGGCAATGTTTGACTCAGGTGTGTGAGTGCTGGGGTAAAGTTTGACTCGGGTGTGTGAGTGCTGGGGCAACGTTTGACTCAGGGATGTGAGTGCTGGGGTAACATTTGACTCAGGTGTGTGAGTGCTGGGGTAACATTTGACTCAGGTGTGTGAGTGCTGGGGCAACATTTGAATCAGGGGTGTGAGTGCTAGGGCAATGTTTGACTCAGGTGAGTGAGTGCTGGGGCAAAAGCAAAAACGTGCACCTTTGGACCAGTATTGGGAAACTCAACCCAAATCAAGCAAGGAGCCGTTAACTACAAATCTCCCAAATCTCCCACAGATGGACACATATGGGAATTGTAAAAACTGTAGGTAAATATAGACATCTAATGTAATATTGTATATCCTCACCCACTTTTGGATTTAAATGTTTGCAACTTCACATGGATTGTGTGTATTCTGGCCTAATATACTGTTTACCACTAAAAGCACCATTACACCAATTACAATTCTGAGTATGTGTAAATGCATGGTGAATTAAGGAGATTTAATTTTGAATACAAACTGAGAATGAACAAGTTCATTGTGTGACATTGTGCAGTAAGTTTTACAGTAAATATCATCGACCAGTTTGTAAATGAGGTGACATAACAAGGCAAACATCAATTATGGAGCTCATAAGAGTTACCTGCTGCTGACACAAGGAGAAAAAACATGATGAAGATCAAGAGAGGGAGAGATGGAGAAGCAGTGCTCTGTATTCCCAGATAAATCTTCTCATCTGCTAATTCATTCCAGTAGAGGTCAGAAGATACCTGATTATCCTAAAGGATCTCTACCACTGCCACCTATAGATTCCAGGACCCTTTCCATACCATTTAAAGAGAGAGTTCACCTACCATATAAAATGGCATTTGGCATCCTTACCCTGAAAGAAGTATATTCTATTTACAAAGTTTGACAGGGATACATGCTTTGGTTTAGTTTCCCTGCATTGTTTCTAGATACTGGCACAAAATAAGATGAGAGACCAATATTAGCATTTTTCATACCTCATATCCAAACCACAAAGAGATTATTGTAATATGACATGCATAAACTTTGAATAATGGTACCATGATTAAGTGGTATTTGTAAATCAAATACCATTCAAGTGGTGGTATCACTAAACATTCTTCACACATCATTTTATAATCCCCTTTGTTGAGCATTAAAAGCAATTTCCGGTACTTTTAGACAATTGGGATATGATGCTAATATGATGATTAGGCTTGGTGCTCTGGGACTTCAACTCTCCCAAACATGCTGCGAAGTTGCTGTGTTGATCATCAAAATACAGAAGGAATAAAAACAGGGGAACAAATAGGAAAAGTACCGAACCCATTGGGAGTTGTTGCTTATGTGATGGCATCTGGGAATGCAGAAAAGAGGAGAATACTCTACGTAGTGTGCTTTAGATATGCAATTCATCTGCGCTTCTTTCTTCTACACTCAAGACATAGTCCTGTTTTTTAAACAATTTATTTCAAATCAAATTGAAGGCACACTGCTTGCATAGGTCAGATGGGGACAATTCAACAATAATTAAAGGAAAAAGATAATTTTATATACAATGATTTTAGGGGCAAATAACTTATTAGTTATATCAGACAAATTTGTGAAGTGAAGTGTCCAAACATACATTAATTCAGTCAGTCAACAGTACTTGAAATTAGATACAACTCACCAAAAGAGTACATGATACAGAATATATAAAAACACAAATAAAAAAAATACAATGAACAATCTTCAAACAATTATTGCTACAACTGAGACATCTTTGTCCCTCGTCTTAGGCATAAGCGTGTAACAATAATCAAAACATGCATGTCATCATATATTTCCAGTCTAAATCTTAATATTGTTTATTCACACACTAGAAGCATTAAGCATCACATTCTATACACTGTTTTCTTAACGTAAGATATTTCCTTAAGTCATGCGCTTTTAGAAACACTATATAGTAACTGTTATTGTCTTATACAGTACTTTTAACTGTAAACACTCGTCTCTTTGCTGTAAAGCTCTGCAAAAGAAGACACCTGAAACAGGATATCAACATGATACTCTGAACACTTGGTATATAGTATCATCCACAAAAAACCCAGTCAATAAAGTCTTAATATTACAAGTATACAGGATGCCTGGTTTCAAGTGGTAAGACTGGTAGCCTAGTAGCTAGTCTAATAAGCAGAGATGCTTCTGATTCAGCCAACTCCTTTCAGTACCTGTAGGATTCTGCAATGACAGATTTGTGAGCAAAATCAACAATTCCCCACATACAATGTGAGGGCTTTCATATTTGACAAATCACCACACTATTTCTACATAAAACAGAATAGTGTAGCATTATTATCACATAAAATAGACCAATTTGAGCCTATCACTGCACATGGAATGAATAATAAAGTAACATTAAGCCGCACAGCAAAACAAATTCCCTCAGTGGTGCATCTTCGTAAATTTGTCAAAATTACCAGCATATTACCATGCAACATGTCATCATTGCTACAGAAAAATCTAGCATTATAGCCTGCGGATATCCCTCAGAAAATGTCAGCAAACCACTGGAGGAACTGTCCTGTGTTATTGTCATTGGAATTAAATGAAAATATTGGAGGAACTGTCCTGTGTTATTGTCATTGGAATTAAATTAAAATACTGGAGGAACTGTCCTGTATTATTGTCATTGGAATTAAATGAAAATACTGGAGGAACTGTCCTGTGTAATTGTCATTGGAATTAAATTAAAATACTGGAGGAACTGTCCTGTGTTATTGTCATTGGAATTAAATAAAAATACTGAGATGGTCCCACAGTTGAAGGTACCGGGCTAAAGTGTTGGAATCCCTGGACAAATCTGAAATGGCAAACTATTGCTTAATATAGTGCAGTACTTTTAAGGTATTATTTTGAACTCCCTGTTTTTCTAGATGTGGCAGTCCTTTCCTGTTCCACAGTGTCATAAAGGCCCATGGTAATGGTAGGGCTGTGGAAAAGACAGCTTACAGAGAAATAAGACAAGAGATTTCACAGAGAACATTGGTCCCGGTTTGGTCCTCAACTCTTTCCTGACAACAGGTTTTAAGATCTAGGAAAGAGAGAGGCACATCATGAAATGCTAACTTTGCTGATCAAGTTGCTTTGGAATCTAGAACTGAAAAGGGTAAATTGAAAGTAACATGTTGACAAGTGATTAAAGTTCACCAGAAAATAGTTACAAATATGTTTTGACCCAAATGGCACCCTTTTCCACGAATAAATACGTAATACACCGGGGACACAGGCTAACGAAAGCAGAGTGATTCTCTTTGAAGGTTCAGTGAAGCAGCATCATCTTATTTTACCTGTTGTAATTTTTATTTCCACCAGATGGTGCAATATTGGACTTTCCTTTCTTGAGGGCGTCATCCAGCACCTGAGGGCTACTCCTTAGCTGCGCCTAAAGCATAAAATAACAGTTTTACAGATATCGAAACTTTGTGCAAGAGCGTGGTAATATAGAAGAAAAAAAGAGCAAAGAAATCTCTGCTCCCTGTTGAACTTGATAACTCTAACCTGAGTGGGTTTGGTGAGCGGGCATGGAGGCGGGGGTCTTCTGGGGGGGTTTGGTCGGTGTGGGGGGGGTAGAGAAGGGGAGGTCTGGGGGCTCGGGGGCAGGGCAACTGGAGGAATGAGCCGGAGAGGTCCGTTCTGCTGGCCTGGATGATTGGGGATGGATGGAGGTTTATGCTGGGGCTGGAGGTGAGCGTGAGCCTCTTTCTGCTGAGTTGCGTAGACAGGTATAGGAGGAGGTTTCACTGTTGGACGGACAATGGAGTGTCTCGTCCTGGTAGAGGGGCTGGGGGTTGACTGACCCTGAGAATGGCAATCACAAACCATAACGGTAAAAAAACATTATTTTGTTATTTACTCATAAAGAGTACCGTTTATCATTGAATATTATGCTATAAACTGTATTGCAATATGAAAAACGGGTGCCAAAAATGTATTAAAAAAATACACAATACAATTACAAAATGCCATAAAACAAAGTAAAAAAAATACTTAATCTAGTTAAAATACCATAATCTTCTGTTTTCAAAGTACCAAATAAGTTCTTAAGTAGCCCCTGTTTTATTCCACCAACATTCTAAGGTTAAACATAAACTGTAACTCATTCTAAATGACCCCCCCCCCAAAAAAAAATTGCTATGCATTTTCTGAATATCATTATTCTAATGAGCTTCATTACGTATTTCATGAATTTTAAAGAGCTTCTTTAAAATACATGTTTCATTTAAATGTATCATTCACAGGCTTCCTCACCATCCGGTCTGAGCCCTGCCTCTTCAGGAGGAAGGTAGGGTTGGCATGTCCGCTGGCATGACCGTTGTCATGCTGATTGTTGGAGAGGCCGCTGACATGGCGACTACTGGCATGAGCATCAGCTTGAACATGTTTGGCCTCAGGGACTGGACAGCTGACAGGAAAACTAAGGAGTCAAACAGTGTTTTTTATTCTGGAAGATAAATCTGAGATGTTGTATACTTTGAAATGTTGATCATTTCCTTTAAATCCACACAGTCAACCATTTAAAAGTGAACAAAGACAGAGTTACACACATTGGCATGGATCTGGATGCTGAGTCCTTCAGCGGACGGTTTTTATGTAGTTTATTTCTGTAGCAGCACCATAGTCCAACACCAGCCAATAGCACAAAGATAACCAGGGGGAGGAGCAACAGAACAGGAAGTACACTGCCTAGAAGCACAAACAACAACAGAGAAAACATTAACCTGGCGGACATCGCTTCTAAAACTATCAAATATGTTTAAGGACACTGATCACAGCACATTCGCATTTATTGATCCGCTAGTCTTCTGATAATGCAAAAACATTGACTTGGCCCATAAGTTTAGGTTCTCTTATAATCTTCACCCAGTACAGCCAGGGGACGACTGGCCACCCATCAGAGTCTGGTTTCTCTCTAAGGTTTCTTCCTAATTTTGGACCCAACAAGGGAGTTTTTCCTAGCCACTGTGCATCAGCTCTTGTCGTGTGCTCTTTGGGGTTTTAGGCAAGGTGTCTATAAAAGCACTTTGTGACAACTACTGTTGTAAAAAGGGCTTTATAAAATGCATTTGATTGATTGATTGAAATACATCACACAGCAGTCTCACAACATCACATCAGTTATTGGATTTAATTGAGTTAATGACGGATGGATAACATACTGCGGTTGATGACAGGTCCACTATCTGAGCTTCCTCCATTCCCCTCCTTGTTACACAGAGGCGGAGCCCAGCCTGAGTCACAGTGACATTGGTGGTTGTTGTTACACAGCTACAAACACAGGAGGTGTAGAGGAGGTGAAACACACTTCACCAGGACAGTATTTCAGTGTCACATTTTCTATCAGTTCTAAAACCCTTACAACAGCTCCCCATAAACCCCTCTAGCCAAATGGCAGCTCTTTCATTTTTCTGAGCTTCACTCAATGAAGGCTCGTCATACCCCGTGACCATGGCACTTGGCATTGCACTCATCGGCTCTCAGGAAAGACGCGTTTCGGCACTCTCCCTCAAAACATATCTGTTAGAGAAAGAGAGAGAACGGAGAGAGTGAAAAAGAGAAAAGGGAGCCAAAAACAGGGAGACATTATGATAAGCAGATGGTCCATAGAGGCACAACAGAGAGCTCTTGAGAGCGCCACTGCTAGTTAAGATCCTCCATCCCACTGGCCCTGCCTCACCGAGTCCTCTCCACACTTGGTCCCGGTCATGACCAGTCCTGGGTCCAGCGTGTCCTCCTGTCCCTCATCCACCTGTCCGGGTCGGTAGACGTGTGTCCCCCTGCAGAGGATCTTTCTGCTGCCCTGCCTCACCGTGGTGTCAATGGGAACTGCGTTGGCCTCAATGGGCTTGAAGGCTGAACTCACACACTGGATCTTACCACACTTAGCGTCTCTGGGATAAGAAAACAACAACAATAACAGACATTCTGTGTTGAATGGTGAGCCAAGTTAAGACAGACCTGGGTCCAGTACAAACATATTCTTCCAAATGTGTGTTTGATTAAGCCTTACTGTGTTCAAGCCTTGAATGCTGTATGTGAAGGTGTCAGTGTGAATATATAAAATGTGGGTCCCCTCACCTGTCCTTGCAGCCTCTGTATTTGCCCATTAAGTCTTTGCCACAGTTCCCAAAGGTGTCCCCTGCCTCATTCACCTGCTTAAAGCACAGGTCTGGAGCAGGACGCCCATCTACAGAAATGAGAACACAATCATGGCTTTATGTCACCTTCTAAATGACAAGTGGCCAGTTCCAGTGGTCAGGTTAAACTTGTTCAGTCCTTCTCGGTAATGAATGCCAATCTCAAAGACTTAGGTGGGAGCACTATGCTATCAGGTGTCAACCAAACACAACAGTGGGGCAAAGGTCAAGTTTGCATGAGAGGCGGAATTTCAATAGTGAAACATTATTTTGAAAAGTTCTAGAAATGTAATAACTTTTTCACATGACACTGTTCATGTACTAAACCATCCCAGGGTGACTGACACACATTACCCTTTCCCCCAGAGTGACTGACACACACCACCCTTTCCCTCAGAGTGACTGACACACACCACCCTTTCCCTCAGAGTGACTGACACACACCAACCTTTCCCCCAGAGTGACTGACACACATTACCCTTTCCCTCAGAGTGACTGACACACACCACCCTTTCCCCCAGAGTGACTGACACACACCAACCTTTCCCCCAGAGTGACTGACACACACCAACCTTTCCCCCAGAGTGACTGACACACACCAACCTTTCCCCCAGAGTGACTGACACACACCAACCTTTCCCCCAGAGTGACTGACACACACCAACCTTTCCCCCAGAGTGACTGACACACACCAACCTTTCCCCCAGAGTGACTGACACTGCTGGTCCAGGGTAAGACACATGCCAGTGTAGCAGTAGGCCTGCCCCCCAGCACAGGAAGTACCGTCCACCAGGTAGAAGTTAGCAGGACAAGACTCCACCTTCCCATCGCAGTACTCAGGTAGGTCACAAGACCCGGACGGAGCACGGCACAACACACCTGGACTCTTTAACTAGAGAGACGAGAAAGAGAGAGAGAGACGAGCAGGAGGAGAGAGAAAAGGGACAATCCAATGAAAGAGAAAATAGGAGAAAGTAAATATAGTAAATGGACTGTAAGACAGGGGACAATGTAGAGAAAGCCAAATAAAAGCAAGGAAGAGAAGAAGACAGAAGTCCAAAAGGAAGATGGAGGATGGGGTTTCCAGTACCTTACAGTTATGGCAGCAGACTCCATGGGCACATTCCGCTCCAGCCTTCAGAGTACAGTTATTAGCATTACAGCAAGGACTGGAACACTCCTATAAATAGATGAGGCACGATCAGGACACACAGAAAAACCCACTCGCACAACCCCCCCTCCCCCCCATGACCCCAGCTCACCTCCTCGTCTCCGCAGTCGCACTCCTCCCCCTCTTCCAGGTACCCGTTCCCACAGCGCTGGCCCCCGTACATGACTCTGGTGTTGGGGAGGTTGAACAGACACTTCCCCCCTCCGGAGCCCAGGTACCTGCTCAGTTCCTGCTTGTTACAGCGATTAAACACACGCGGGAATGGGTGGCTGTGGGTCACACACACACACACAAGGGGTGTATTCGGTGAGGTGCAATGCTCGTAAAACATTACATGAATGTTAAGTCTTACAGATTTATTCCATCTATATAGAGGGGAAAACATTACATGAATATTAAGCCTTACAGATTTTTTCATCTACATCGAGGAAAAAACATTACATGAATGTTAAGTCTTACAGTTTTTTTTACGTCTAAATAGAGGAGCAACCAAGCAGGTTAAGTAACTGACGATAGAATGATTTCCAGAGATATTTCTGACCCTGTGGCAGCAGCCATGATGCAGCCTCCGTCGTCCGGGTTGGCTTGGCAACACCCAGGGCTGTCGTGGCTCATGCCGAAGTTATGCCCCATCTCATGAGCCATGGTGGCTGCCACGCCCACAGCACTCTCCGAGTGGTCCTGTGGAGGTCAGAGGTCCGCGGTTTGAGGTCACGGGTGAATAACGGCATCAGGGACAATTAGGTCACCGATGTGGAGGCATTTATAGTCACTTAATCACGACATTGTTAAAACTTTCGATTTGTCAAGGGCTGCTGTTTTCAGCTGACACCATGAAAGTGTAGTGTTTTAGACCGTGTGGGGGCTGGGTAGTCTTACTGAGTTAACCCCCCCAGACTGGTACTCTGAACACATGGCCCTGAGAGGGGCCAGACCGATGGTGGTGCCCTGAAAGGCTACGCCTCTGAGGAGACAAAGACCACAGCGTTTTAGTTCCTGGATGATTTTATATGGAAGGCAAGAGAGATTGTTGCATGGATAAGAAGAAACATAAGCAGGATATGGACCACTATTGATATTAACCTGACAGTTGTGCATTGTCATAGTGCTTCTGACTGAAAGGAAATATGGAGGGAGAGAACAGAAGGAGGAAGGACTAACGTCATGCGTTGTGGTTAGGTGAGGTGTGTGTGTGTGTCTGAGACACTAACGTGATGAGCTGAGCGTTGTCGTTAGGTAAGGTGTACAGCTGTTTGCGCCTCCAGGCCAGGAAGGCTCCCAGGGTGCTGTAGGGGTTTCCAGACACACTGATCTTGTCCTGGTCAGACCACACCTCCAGACCGATTACTGCCACACGGATATGAAGAGCCTTGTAGTACTGCAGACACAAACATCAATGATCATTTGACTAACAGAAAATGACCTAATAATGACTTAATCATTTAAGTGAATTTTGATAAATGATACAGTAACAAAAGTGTTTGTGTGTACAAGCATGACTTCACGAATATAGTAACGCAGTTATCATACCTTTACTATACTGTTACTACACTGGTTAACTAAGGACGTTTTATCAGTACCCACAAGCACAGGAATTTTAAGAGTTAAGGTTTGGGTTAGGGTGATATGAACTAGGGTTAGTCATCCAGGGTTAGGTTTAGGATTTAGGTTTACATTTAGGGCTGTATTAGATTTTTGGTTTAGGGTTAGGGAAAGTTTCATTTGGGATTACATTTTGTACCCAAAAGGACTTTACCAAAAGTACGTGTGGGGGTGTGGTTATCTTACCTTGTCTACATAGTTAGCTGCCTCCAGTAGTTTCAACTTGGTCATCTCTAAATTCCCAAGGTGCTTCTGAAACTACTCAGAATACATAAACAGTAATGGAGATACTTATACAGTGACGGAAAGAAGTATTTTATCCCCTGCTGATTTTGTACATTTGCCCACTGACAAAGAAATGATCAGTCTATAATTTTAATGGTAGGTTTATTTGAACAGTGAGAGACAGAATAACAAACAAAAAAATCCAGAAAAACTCATGTCAAATATGTTATAAATTGATTTGCATTTTATTGAGTGAAATAAGTACTCAAACCCTCTCAATCAGAAATATTTCTGGCTCCCAGGTGTCTTTGATACAGGTACTGTAACGAGATGAGATTAGGAGCACACTCCTAAAAGGAGTGCTCCTAATCTCAGCTTGTTACCTGTATCAAAGACACCTGTCCAAAGAAGCAATCAATCAATGAGATTCCAAACTCTCCACCATGGCCAAGACCAAAGAGCTGTCCAAGGATGTCAGGGACAAGATTGTAGACCTACACAAGCCTGGAATGGGCCACAAGACCATCGCCAAGTAGCTTGTTGAGAAGGTGACAACAGTTGGTGCGATTATTCGCAAATGGAAGAAACACAAAAGAACTGTCAATCTCCCTCAGTCTGGGGCTCCATGCAAGATCTCACCTTGTGGAGTTGCAATGATCATGAGAATGGTGAGGAATCAGCCCAGAACTACACGGGAGGATCTTGTCAATGATCTCAAGGCAGCTGGGACCATAGTCACCAAGAAGACAATTGGTAACACACTACGCCGTGAAGGACTGAAATTCTGCAGCGCCCGCAAGGTCCCCCTGCTCAAGAAAGCACATGTACAGGCCCATCTGAGGTTTGCCAGTGAACATCTGAATGATTCAGAGGAGAACCGGATGAATAATTTGAGACCAAAATCGAGCTCTTTGGCATCAACTCAACTCGCCGTGTTTGGAGGAGGAGGAGGATTGCTGCCTATGACCTCAAGAACACCATCCCCACCGTCAAACATGGAGGTGGAAACATTATGCTTTGTTTTTCTGCTAAGGGGACAGGACAACTTCACCGCATCAAAGGGAGGATGGACGGGGCTATGTACCATCAAATCTTGGGTAAGTACCTCCTTCCCTCAGCCAGGGCATTGAAAATGTGTCATGGATGGGTATTCCAGCATGACAATAACCCAAAACACACAGCCAAGGCAACAAAGGAGTGGCTCAGGAAGAATCATATTAAGGTCCTGGAGTGGCCTAGCCAGTCTCCAGACCTTAATCCCATAGAAAATCTGTGGAGGGAGCTGAAGTTTCGAGTTGCCAAACATCAGGCTCGAAACCTTAATGACTTGTAGAAGATCTGCAAAGAGGAGTGGGACAAAATCCCTCCTGAGATGTGTGCAAACCTGGTGGCCAACTGCAAGAAATGTCTGACCTCTGTGATTGCAAACAAGGGTTTTGCCACCAAGTACTAAGTCATGTTTTGCAGAGGGGTTGAATACTTATTTCACTCTTTCAAATGCAAGTCAATGTATAACATTTTTGACATGCGTTTTTCTGGATTTCTTTGTTGTTATTCTGTTTCTCACTGTTCAAATAAACCTACCATAAAAACTATGGACTGATCATTTCAGTGGGCAAATGTACAAAATCAGCAGGGGATCAAATATTTTTTCCCCTCACTGTACACCCTACACATAAACACACACAGGACTGAGAGAGGTCATAGTCACAATAAGGTGTGTCAGTAACATAGAATAGAACAGAGGTCATTTCAAGGGGATTGTGGGTGAAGACGATGTGGTTGAGGTGTGATAACGGAAAAGTGTCAAACAGCTAAATATGTTGAGGGTGTCTATAAAAGCAGAAGAGGGCCTCCATTGGAGGATGTGGTGAAGGCGAGGGCGGAGGGATGGACCACAAAAAAAAGGAGAACGTAAACTAATTCTGGTAATGAGAAGGGTTAAAGGTTTCCTTCTGGGGTATTTAAGAAGACTGTGAGGTCATCCACCCCCCTTTCTTCCCTCTCACCAATACAAACTGAGCAGTTAAACAATTGGAATAACTGGAATACATTTAATGGAAATCATCATGCTTACCTCAGCATGGTCAGCCACCAGCAACAGTTCAACATACTTTAAACTCTGAGCCACGTCCCTACGCTCCTAAGGACAGCAGACATTACAGTTCTTACAATGTTATACAGTAGTAGATTAATGGTAGGGTGTTAACAGAGCTATTGTAGAGAACTGGTACAGTGCCTATTGTGCTATAGTAGATAACCGGAACTGTGTTTACAGTGTTATTAGCAGAAAACTGGTAGTGTTTACAGTGTTATAGAAGACAACTGGTACAGTATTTACAGTGCTATAATAGGTCCTGTAACTGGTACACTATTTACAGGGTTGTAGTAGATAACTGAAGATTAGAAGATTACAGGTACAGTGTTTTTAGTGCTATATTAGATAGATCACTGGTACAGTGTTTACAGAAGAGAAGTATTACAATGCAAGTCCACTGAACACAAAGGTCAGTTCATTTCCAAGTTTTTATTGACATTTGATTGATTTGGCAATAACAAGAACATCAATGTCAACCAGGGTTTTAAGTTTAGGTTGAAAATACTCCTCTTTCATAGTGATTGAGACCTTTTGTTCTAGTCATTGTCAAAATGTTTGGCAACTGGTCCTGTTCAGCTTTTTCATACAAGACCCTAAGCATAATGGATGCTAGTGCTATACTTGCGTGGAAGCAATTTCTTTCATTGTACTGTGACCCTCATTCATTTCAAAGCTGTCTTTATTTTGGTAGTTACCCATAACTGTTTTACACACAGTAGAAGTACACACAATCCTAAAATGGCTAATCATATTTCCAACGTTTCCAATCAATCAATCAAATGTATTTTACAAATGTATTGTCTGAAAGTGCTTTTACAGATAACCAGTCTAAAACCCCTAAGAGCAAGCAACAACAAGAAATGGATGCACAGTGGCTAGGGAAAAGCTCCCTAGTAGGGACTGAACCTGAGCACATTCAGAACTATGTTCTCTGTGTTGAGAGGTTTTCACTCCCCAGAGTGTGAATCCATCGACCACTCACCCTCACGCCCTGCGTCAACATCATTCCCTGGATGAAGTCACTGAAGCCCTCCCTGTGGTCATGACTTCCATGGCGATGCCCGCATGTTCCGTTGGGCATTCTGAGGTGCTGCGCTCGGAACACGGCATGAGGCTGCAGCGTACCCATGGCAACGGGCGACAGGGGTTCTATCAGGTAGCTGACACTTGTGTTCAACGTAATCAGGCCCCTGGAGAAACACACGCTGGTCATAACAGTTCCTAAAATACATACAGCATTTATGACCGACTGCCAACATCTCCCAGTCTGTTTACGGGACTGATAAATGTTGATTTGATTCATTAGTGAGAGAACACGTGGGGGAGGTTGAAACATGCCCAGCATACTGCGGAAACCTACAATGTAATCACGATATCGGGTGGGAGAAGAGTCTGTTTGGAGAAAAGCTTCCGCTAAATTGAATATGTTAGGAAGAGAGATGAAGACAGAGACCCTCAGAGGGATGTGAGATATCCATGCAGTCAGTTGGCGCAGACAGGTACAGCAGTCCTTCCTTCCTGCCGTTTACTATTGGCTATGCTGATCAAGCGTCAACCATTCCACAAAAGCATGACCACACCCAGACACACAGCTAATAGCAGGCGCTAGGAATCTGTGGGGATCCAATCAGGCAGATGCATCTCACGCGAGAGCGTGGGCGTCTATTCTCCAGATGCTTTCTGCAGCTGTGTGTGCAGTTTGGTTCAACGCTGTTTGTATTAAGTTGACGCGGAGAGGTTTCAGTAATTCCTTTCCTGCAGACGTGGGGCTGTGTGAGTTTGCGAAGTGGTTCTCCTGCAGATGTTGTGTCAATATATGTGCCTGTTTCACCCCTGTAACTGTCTGCCCCTCCAGAATGAAAAAGAATTAACAGCGAGAGGCTATCCTCCAAACTGATGGTGCTGAAGCCTCCATGACTAAATGCTGCACCCAATGACCTAGAAACACACCAGCCTGAAGACGGTTCCTCTCATTCCCAGTGTATGTACGGTGCATAAATCATCGGACATATCGTATTTATTTTCATTAATACATATTCTGTAATACTATGTATATTATTTCTTAGTTACTGATGAGTGTCAGTATCGGTGCTCTTACCGAAGTCCAGAACAGGTGCTGAGGGCTACACTGGAACCCTCCACACCCCCAACATCACCGTGGTAGAAACAGTGGCCCTGAAACCCAAGAGCTCTGTAAACTACAAACAGCATTATACATTTGCATGCTATATATTTTGTCTTCTCATGAGTCTCCTTGTTTATTGAAGTAACTCACAGTGTTTGGTGGATTTGATGTCTGACGGGAACCGCTGGGACTGTACCATATTTCCTGATATCCAGGGGCCAGTAGTTGCCTGGAACATGCAGAAAGAGAATAATAATTGTGAAATGTTTGTGCATGTAATGTCTACGTCAAAAACTTTGTTTTCTTGTTTTTATTTTATCTCTCTGAATACCTAGTAGATTTGACTATTTTTTCCATGCCAATAAAGCCATATAACTGAAGAATTGAGAGAGATGCTGATGATTTTCAAATGTTTACCTGATCGAAAGCTGATTGAAAGCTTTTTCAGCATCAAGAAATATCCAAAACGGTCCACATTAGGTAGCGTTGGAGAGGACATTATATTGAAGAAACGTCTAAGATTAAAATAACTAGTTCCAGTTGTGTATGAAGTTAGTCTGATCAATCTGGACAAGTTTGTCCATCAAAGTACTCAGTCCATTAGCCAGTATGAACATCACGAGCAGGAGTGTCACCAGACTGCTGTTTCCTACTACACTGCCCAGCGCAAAGGCATGCCATTTTAAAAGTGCCCTTCGGCTGAAGTTGTACACATTCCCTTGACATCATCCAAGCTGCGTTAATATCAGCCTGGTGAACACTGGGGGGTTTACCAAAATCTCTTCCAGATCTATTTTAATGGATAACTGTCAGGACTGTGTCATCCAGAGTAAGTGGAAACAAATCTAACATTGATAAACATCCGTATCTGTTGGGTAAAGTACTGCACTGTTCAATTACAGCAGCACCAGTTTGTGACCTCTCGCCATGGCTATAGGGAGCACAGACAACATTATACACATGAACAATATTTATCTCTATATTTATTTTCCCTTGTCATTAGTCGTTAGACCATTTTGCACATTGTTGCAACACCGTAAGCATAGCTAATAAAGTAACATAGAAATCCTATTGAATCTTTTGTGCATACTTTCATCTTATTTAATTGTATTGCTTTTCTAGAGTGTTAATTTTATCTTACGTTTCCACTAGTCACCCGGTTCGAATGTTATCATTGGATTGAATGGCCGTTATCAGTGGTTATCAGCCTCATAGATATGGGTCAGAAGGGGCCTGCTACGCCTACTGCTAGGCTCAGAAGGCTGTTATCATCCATTCGCATGGTTAATCACGGATAAATACACGAGAAGACTCCAGATCCAATCCCAGACGAATTCAGGTCGCTGCTACAGGTAAGACCATTAAAATGGGTTAGGGTTAGGGTAAGTCTACAGGTAAGACCATTAAAATGAGTTAAGGTTAGGGTTAGGGCAAGTCTACAGGTAAGACCATTAAAATGAGAGCCTTTAACTGTGATAATTTTGTCAATACTAAATTATCTAAATACTAAATTAACCATGCGAATGGATGATAACAGCCTTCTGAGCCTACCAGTAGGCTAGCAGGCCCCTTCTGACCCATATCTATGAGGTGGATAACCACTGATAACGCCCATTCAATCCAATGATAACATTCGAACCACCTCCACTTGTTTGTAAGTGTAAACAAATGTTTCCCATTCCGGTGAAGTCCTTTAAACTGAACAGAGTGAGAGAGACAATGAGACAGAGAGACAAAAAGAGAGAGAAAGAGAGAGAGGAGAGAGAGAGAGAGAGAGAGAGAGAGAGAGAGAGAGAGAGAGAGAGAGAGAGAGAGAAAGCCTACAGCTCATGAAACATTCATTGTGACATTCTAAGCTACTCTTTCAGGATAAAGTGCCTCAAAACATTACAGCCAAAGAGAGCCCGGAATAAGAGGCAACCCAGACTCAACCCTAGTAAAGAAGCAAAGCTCTGCAAATACAGTCCTGAATGGAAATGTCAGAAAGCTCTTTTCCCCTTTCAGACAGTTGGATGATGGCTATGTGTACATCATACGAGTAACTGTTTGTTTTCTGTCCGTAGAAAAATTGCTAACTTCCTCACTGAATTGGGTTCCTGCTGACTCTGGGTAAACTCACAAAGTAAGGATTCAAGGATAAGATTGTCAAACACACGCAGATGCTGTTTGGACCAACAGTCAGAGTCAACAGTGTGTGTGTGTTTGCGCGTGTTAACTATGCACAGGCTGTGTATGTCCAACTCATCTCAGACAGATGTTTGTTTTTATGCTCCAAGTCTGTCTCAATCCCCTCTTCCTGCTTTCATTCATAACCCCAGTTACACTACCAGCTGTTATAGCTCTCCCACTTTCTCTGCCCTTCTCTATTTCTCCCCCTCATAGACCCATGAAACCTAGGAATGTAACTGGAACACGCTGAAAACACACACACACACACACTTGGGAAATATAATTCTTCAATATGTTTTAGGGTTTGGCTGACATCAGCTTTTTAATTCATCTCTCTATCCACCCTTTTTCCCATCACTATATCTCGTCGTTGGTGGTGGTTTCCTGAGAGCTTTTTTCAAACGCAAGGATGTCAGTAACTATCATCATTGAATAAAAATCAATAAAATCCAACCTAACCGAACCAGATTAGGTGGTTCCGTTGTTCAGTATCAAGACAGAACACCCTGGAAAGAAAAAAAAGGTGAGTTCTGTTCTGTTCACCCTTTAACTTACATGAGGGGAATGCAGTATCAGACAGTTGAGGAGGAAGAGGCCATGGAAGATGAGTGGGCATTTCCTGGTTTCCCACAGACGCCTGAGGCAGAAATGCTCAATGAAACAATGGCGGTCTGTTGATGCGATCATCCACAGAACAAGAGGGAGACAAGGTCTGTTTCATCCTCAGCAGATTACCACTCAGGGCTATATTGGGGCACAACCCCTCCCTCAGCGCCCCAGGCACACAGGACACGTGCCCTGTGGCCCAAACTTCCATGTGCCCCCAACTCTGTTATATCTTTACAGTGCCTCTTGAAAGTATTCACCAGCCTTGGACATTTTACTGTTACAACATGAAATCAAAATGGATTTAATGAGGTGGGGGGTGTTTTTGCCACTAATCAACACAAAAAAGTCCATAATGTAACAGATTTTTTTTTACCTTGTCACGATTGGAGTAGTGGTGGAGAGAAAGGAACCAGGCGCAGGCACAGTGGCAGTCGATGTCATATAAAATTGTTCCAAATCAATTGCAAGTATGAAACAGAAAATTATTGACTGCAAAAGTATTCACCTCCTTTAGGTAATATTTGGTAGAGGCATGTTTGGCAGCAATTGCAGCCATTGGTCATGAGCCATGAGAAGTCTCAACAAGCTGTGCACATCTGGACACAGCAATTTTTGCTGCCAAGTTGGATGGAGACCTTTGGTGAGAAGCAAACGTTCAACTCTTTCCATATACTCTCAATTGGATTAAGGTCTGGGCATTGAGCGGGCCAATCCAGGACACTGACCTTTTTGCTTTTCAGCCACACCAGAGTGACTTTTTGTATCTTTAGGGCCACTGTCCTGCAGGAAGATGAATCTTCTGCCAAGTCCCAGATCTCTTGAAGACCTCAGCTGTTTTACTTCCAGCATTTCTCTCTGTCTTCACAGGCTTTTCAGGTACTGATGCAGAGAAGTTGTGTTCTCAAGGTGTTGTTAAGCTTGCACCAAACATAGTTGGAGACCAAAAAGATCTATTTTGGTCTCATCAGACCATAGAATCTTCTTCCACTTGGTCTCAGAGTCACCCAGATGCCTTCTGGCCTTCTCTAGAGACAAACTGATGTGCGTTTCTTTCAACGATGTCTTCCAATTTGTCACTCTCCCAGTCGCCCACCTCTGCCGTGGGATACTGTACCTTCTTGAGACTTGCCCTATGCGTCTTGGTAGCCTCCCCGATTCCTTTTTTGGGAGGAATTGCACTGACGAACAGAGGGAGCTCACAGAGGCAGGTGAGTTTCACCTGAAATCAATTGGACTCCATTCAGCTAATTAGGTGACGTTTGTCACAACACAGCTCATTCTGGTGCATCACAACAAAGGGGGTGAATACTTATGCAATCAATTATTTTCTGTTTTATAATTACAGTTCATTCAGAACAATCAGCCACTTTTATTTTTCACTTTAACATGATGGACTTTTTTTTGTCTTGATCAGTGGAAAAAACTCCTGATTAAACCCATTTTAAGTTCATTTAATACAATACAATAAAAAGCCAAGGGGGATGAATACTTTAGAGGCATGTTTGCCTCTAAAGGTCAGGGGTAGGTCAGGGGTCTCCAGATAGCATATGATAACAGACTGTACAACAGTATCGATTTGGTATGATATCACACATATCGTATCCAAGTGTATAATATGACATAGCACAAAGTGTACAATTGCAGGACATTAGCTCAAAACTCCAAACTCAGGACGTGCTCTGGGGCCACAAATGTTCGGACCCACCTTATTCCCTCCCTACCTCCCCCTCTCCAGCCCCGACCAAACACAGCCTGCAGCAGCCCAACAGGCGACATAATAATGGTCATTATGTTAAACTGGATGACATCACCATGCTATGGGCAACACAAAACTGTCCTGCTATGAGATTTACTAAGACATCTTCCACATTCCTCAATTCCTTCACACTTCCTTACAAATAATTTATAAAACATGACCAATATGCAGTTCCCCATGTCAAATAGTTTGTTGACTTTTGAGCTTAACATTCAACATGTATTCACAACACTTCACCTGTGAAATTAGAATGTCACATTCACATGTGGGATTGCAGATGTGAAAAACTAAAATGTGTAATCTAAAGTTAAATAATGCTGTGTGGTATAGTAGAAATTGTGAAAAGATGGTGTGAATTGCAAAAACAAATTAGCATGACAATTGTAGTCCAATAAGTAATTTCCTATTTCTGAGCCATCCACTGCATTATTATTGTATTACTCCATGGTATTATACAGATAAAAGTTTAGCGCAACTGCCAGGGAGAGACACGGCTATTCACATACATCGCTACTGGTATGGAGTTTCTATACATGTCTGCCGCTAACAATTGGGACATGAGTTGATATACATGTATATGGGGATAACACCAGGGGCTTACGTTGATATACATGTATAGTGCTAACACTAGGGCAAACCATAATTGCATGGTCTGAAAAATACAAACGCTGCTGTATATAGTTAAAAACAAGTGCCTCTTTCTCATTTCAAAACATCATGGGTGGCTTATCGATGATGTCAATAAATTACTTCCACCCAGAAAACTGCTGTAGATTACAGAGAAGTGGTATGCCATTATACTAATTTCTTGTAAACGTAATTTTCACCGAATTCTATTTATACAGAAGGAAAGTTCCCCATCTCTCCTCATCTTTCTCTCTGCTTCACTTATCCCTCGTCATTCTCACCCCCACTCACCCCCTCCCCTTCTCCTCCCACCCCTTTTTTACTTTTTCTTTCAAGCAGACAGTTTAAAGGGTTGACTGGTAGATGATTCGCAGAGTTCGAGAAAGGGCTGCTGTTTACATTATGTTCTACAGTGAGACCGGGAGAGAATTACCAATCACACACTCCTCATCTTCACCATCAGGCTAGCTTAACCTTTTCACACGTACATTTCAAATATCTTAGTGGCCCACAGCTGCCCAAAAATACAACGCTGTTTATGTGTCTAATTTCTGATTTCAACTGGATAAAATTATATTAGCAAATTACTACCGGCAGTAATACTGTTAAAAAGTTTAAAATAAGCTGTTATTTTCCTAAAGATCGCTGTGCCAAAGACAATGGCATTCTTCACTTATTGCATCAATAAAATATACGCAAAGCACCAGACATTAGCTTGTGTGTTGATCATTTATTTACATTATTATTCTGAGGCTCTCAAAGGTTAATAACAAATTATGAATTCCGATTCTTGCATATTTAGTAATGGACAAATACGATCACTGAAAAATATATTTTTGAAGACTATAAGATTTTTTTTGTTAATTACTGTCTATATGTGCAACCATGTTTATTTATTTTGCACTGGTTTCTGGGAGTTGTAATATCTGTCCAGAGCAAATGTAAAAGATTATCCAGTCTCAGAGAAACTCATCTTATCACCTTTATCCTTGGTTAATAAACAAACATGGCAGTGCCCAAAAACGTTAGCTATCTTATGGTAACGTAACTTCTAGGTTTTTACACAATGAGTTGGACTGGTTGTCAGCTCCCCCAGGATATGGTAAATTGTTCTAGTGGCAAATACCATTAGCATTTGTGTCAGACGTTGTCTATTTTAGCAAAATATGTCCGCTGGTGCGTCTGTAACCCTTGTCACGATTTGAAAGTTTGTTACCTCGTTAATATCATAGCATAGATCTTCAAACATTTTCAATGAAGAAATAAAGCTATAAACATCGTTTGAGCTAAATTTGAGTAAATAAAAGCGTGGTCTGACCAGCGATTGTTGCATCACTTGTACCTAGATGTTCTAGTGGTATGTTATAATGAAACGTTCTAATCACACCGGTGTGATCGTACGCTTCAAGGAACACTCTAGCCTGATCACATTGTTGTGATTTTTCGCGTCAAAGGGTTAAATGGTTTTAACTGCATTTCGTTGTACTATACTTGTTGAATTACAATAAAGTTTAAAAAATACAACTGTTGAAGGTGCCAAAGGAGGATTCAATTAAAACAGGTAGGCTACATTAACACAAAAGATAACCTTTTCAACAACGCTGTTTTCTCGCTGTTTGTATAATTAAACAAAAATTATCCAATGTGCAAACTTCTATGGTTAGCTATGCCCAGTTAATTTAGCACATGTCAGTCAGCAAAGATGAAGGCATACAGTAATTTTGGAGCGTTAGTGCTAGCTAGCTAGCTAGCTCTAACAGGCTACAATACTCTGCTGTGTTGCCATATAGCTATATTACATTTGTAACCACCAAAAATAAGGCTAATGGTTAGATTTTAGACTGTAGTAACATATTTTTCCAATGATGTTAGCTAGCTAACGTTAGATGGGGACATGGGGACAATGTACATGCATATTATCAAAGTTTCAAAGGTGCATTTGATGACCTTAAATTGACTTTATACATGGGTTCATGTGACATATATGATTAATAATTCCAAGGTTCAGCACAGATATGAGTTTTATGCTAGCCGGCCAAGGCCAAAGTGTGAATATAGTGCTTGTGTGCATCATGCAAAAATGTAATGCAATATAGGTGCAAATAGCATCTGCCTTTTCAGAATATGTGAATATAAATTAGATCTGTATAGATAACAAAAACACTTACAAATAAAGCTTTCTACGGACCTACACAGAAGAGGATGCAAATAAATGTTTACCCCACATTTCACACTTGCTTTTTTTGTCAATTATTGAGACAGGAAGTTGATCACGTAGTAACACTTCTGAATTGTGGGTCCAGAAGAAGAACATTAAATGTTTTGTGCTGACCCTACGAAGAAAAGCTGCTACTTTTGGCAGTAGCTAGTGGGGATCAGAATAAATATATTTTTCGTTCCTTTGTGCGTGTGAGTTGAGCGGTGCTGTGCTGAAGGTCCCAGCAAAGGTAAGAGCATCAGTAGCAGAGTGATGAAACAGACTTCTGACTATTGTAATTACACAAACACAACATGTCATGACGACGTAACAGGCTGGCTCTTTTCGCTCTTTGTGGGTAGACACAAATTACGCAGTCCACGATGATAGACTTCAAATTCATAGCACTGTGGCTCTCTTAAAATGTAAAGGTAATTTCTGATCGAGCTGACACATACAGCTTTTCCATCGTAACATAGACTTGTGAAGGGCTTCGGCACGACGACTGAATCAAACCCTAAATGGACTTAAACTAGGCCAAAAATGTATGGAAAGAATTTGTCACTCCATTAACATCTGTGGGGATCATAGAAAAGGAGTTCTGGTGGCGCGTCAGCTCTGCGACTACTGGTGGTAGATTAGAGTGCATGCATACTGGTTTCTGGAGCCGGTCCAGGTTCCAGACAGATGCTGTGATTGAGAACCAGCTAATCTGAAGAATGGTTGTCTGAGAGCGGAGCTAAAACAAAAGATTCAGTTGAGCTTGGACGGCAAGAGAGGGGAATAGGGAGGGGTGGGGTGGGGGGTGGGGGGCTTAGGAAAGATGGATAGATGTAGCGGGGAGACGGAGGCTAATGCACATTAGGGTCAGTGGGTCGCATTCTCTGATGATATCAGATGACATCACTGGGTCCTCTAAGTGCGTGTGTATATGTGTGTGTGTGTGTGTGTGTCACTACTAGCTTTATAAAAGGCTGACAAGGGTTGGCACATCTAGAGCCCACTCAGCAATGAATGATAAAAGGGATTTTATGGTACAGTATGTGTGTGTGCGTGTGTATGTGGGTGACAGACTGTCACAGCCAAAGCAAGAGGTCCAAATAGTCAAACGAGCACATAGATCTTTAACGGTGAAAGACCAAACATGAACTAGAAGAAAGAAGGCCAGGCAAACACAGCACTGTCACAGAGAGGAGATCATCGAATTTATATATCATCTGTTCGGCCTGGCCTGGCGTGTCCACATCTTCACTGCACAGTGAGGGATGAGTGTTGACCTGAATCCTACACTCCTCCCTCGAGACGTGGGAAAACACAGTAGGTCAGAAGAGGAGGGGGAGAAGAGGATAGTTCCCTATGGGGTAATAAAGTAATGTACTTGTGGGATTAAGGAGGTGGGGAAGGGAGGAGCACAAAAAAACCCAGAATTGTATACCACGTTAACACACCTGACCAACCAAACTAACCCCTTGGTTCCATAACTCCCAGTGTATCCTGACCTCTAGTCGGGTTCTTTAACATATCCATGCCTTTGGTTAAAGAACCCATGCCTTCATGGGTTCTTTAACATATCCATGCCTTTGGATAAAGAACCCATGCCTTCATGGGTTCTTTAACATCCATGCCTTTGCTCTCTAATTGTCTATCTCCATCTTTCTCTAACCCCCCTCCATTTCTCCCTTCACCTCTCTCTGCCTGAGTCAGCACGACCCCGTCTGGCTCTTAACCAAATCACCATCCTCCTCTGGCCCTGTTGCAGCCTTTCATTAAGCTAAAATCCCTGAGACACACATATACACATACACACCAAATTATGTTAGCTGAATGAAGATTCATAGCAGGTTTGCATTATAAAAAAAAGACAGGAGTACAGGAAGTATAAGTAATTAAAGAAGATGGAGGGGTGAGAAGGAGACGAGGAGACAATAAAGGAGATGAAGGGATTGAAAGGAGACCCCTTCATGTACAGCATCAATCCTTTTCTCCTCGCATCCTGAATATCACCATACCCTCTCTGGAGGCTGTTCTAGAATAAGAAATGGTGTGAGACCTTGGGCTGGGATTTGATGCAGTGTCTGGGCTATAAGACTGGGGCTGTGACTGAATCTGGGCTAAAAGACTGGGGCTGTGTCTGAGTCTGGGCTATAAGACTGGGACTGTGACTGAGTCTGGGCTATAAGACTGGGGCTGTGTCTGAGTATGGGTTATAAGATTGGAGTTGTGTCTGAGTCTGGGCTAAGACTGGGGCTGTGTCTGAGTCTGGGCTATAAGACTAGGGCTGTGACGGAGTCTTGGCTAAGACTGAGGCTGTGTCTGAGTCTGGGCTATAAGACTGGGGCAGTGGTAAATGGGAAAGAGTTGAAGAATCTTAACTACTTTGGCTGTTCTCCAGCCTCAGCCATTGATTAAAGAACCTGATTAACATAAGAGCGACAGACAGACAGACAGAGAAGGTAAGTGTAGACCAAAAATCTCTGAGTCAGAATGAGTGACTTCAGCGAAAACACTGGAGAGCTGAATGACTGAGACATAATGTTGTTAGTTTTACTGTGGCCTGGGTGGTCCAGTCTCAGCCACTGTCCCCATTGAAAATTTGCGATTCCACTATAGGTTTGAATCCAGCCCACTGCTCTTTCAGCAAAAATAATCACCTCTATCTTTCCTCTCTCTCTAGATGTCTTATGAAAGAAGGAATGTTTATCCTTCTTTAATAAGACATCTACATTACATTAAAAAAAACACCCACCCCCAGCACACACACAACCCAACCCACATAAAACCACATGGTGTGCTGCTACAAACAACTCCTACACAAACATCTTACACCATGTACAAACACATACCTCAAATCCAAATTACAATTGGACCTCAAAGCCCTCTTGTCCAACCACACAGACAGCACTGCCAAGTCCCCAAACCTCACCAAGTAGCTTTGTGAGAAGGTGACAACAGTTGGTGCGATTATTCGCAAATGGAAGAAACACAAAAGAACTGTCAATCTCCCTCCATCTGGGGATCCATGCAAGATCTCACCTTGTGGAGTTGCAATGATCATGAAAATGGTGAGGAATCAACCCAGAACTACACAGGAGGATCTTGTCAATGATCTCAAGGCAGCTGGGATCATAGTCACCAAAAAGACAATTGGTAACACACTACGCCGTGAAGGACTGAAATCCTGCAGCGCCTGCAAGATCCCCCGGCTCAAGAAAGCACATGTACAGGCCCGTCTGAAGTTTGCCAATCAACATCTGAATGATTCAGAGGAGAACCGTGTGAAAGTGTTGTGGTCAGATGAGTCCAAAATTGAGCTCTTTGGCATCAACTCAACTCGCCGGAGGAGGAGGAATGCCGCCTATGACCCCAAAGAACACCATCCCCACCGTCAAACAGGGAGGTGGAAACATTATGCTTTGGGGGTGTTTTTCTGCTAAGGGTACAGGACAACTTCACCGCATCAAAGGGAGGATGGACGGGGCTATGTACCATCAAATCTTGGGTGAGAACCTCCTTCCCTCAGCCAGGGCATTGAAAATGGGTTGCGGATGGGTATCCAGCATGACAATGACCCAAAACACACAGCCATGGCAACAAAGGAGTGTCTCAAGAAGAAGCACATTAAGGTCCTGCAGTGGCCTAGCCAGTCTCCAGACCTTAATCCCATAGAAAAATCTGTGGAGGGAGCTGAAGGTTTGAGTTGCCAAACATCAGCCTTGAAACCTTAATGACTTGGAGAAGATCTGCAAAGAGAAATGGGACAAAATCCCTCCTGAGATGTGTGCAAATCTGGTGGCCAACTACAAGAAACATCTGACCTCTGTGATTACCAACAAGGGTTTTGCCACCAAGATCTAAGTCATGTTGGCAGAGGGGTCAAATAATCAATTTATTATTTTTGACATGCGTTTTTTTGTTTGTTATTCTGTTTCTCACTGTTCAAATAAAACTACCATTAAAATTATAGACTGATAATTTCTTTGTCAGTGGGCAAACGTACAAAATGAGCAAGGGATCAAATATTTTTTTCTCACAGCTTCTTACTCAATCTGAGTGAGTTAACAAAGAATGCCTTTAAACTGACAGAAATGTTCTAGCAAGCTCACACAGTTTCTTCCTCATTTAAGGTTCCGTAAAATCATTTTGAGCAATCAGATCAGTATGCAACCTGAGAAGACTAGTACCTCTCATATATCATTACAACATATTTCTGCTAAATACATAAACCACTCCTCCAGTTGTAATATAATCACCTGCTGAGACCTTTCTCCCTGAGGGGACATGCAGTCTGACACAGTGGAGTCACATTGTATGTGTGTGTGATCCTGGTCAAACAAAGCATATGGCACCAGAAGACCCCACAAAGACAGTCAACCTTGACAAATTGGTCCCCACAAGGAAAAAGGCTATTTACGGCTTCAGGGTTTGGTTTAGGGTAAAACGTACAAATGGGGTGTTAGAATTTGGGTTACTTTTAGGTTTAGGCATTATGGGTTAGGGCAGAGGTCTCAAACCGGTTCCACGGAGGGCCGAGTGTCTGCAGGTTTTCGCTCTCACCTTGTACTTGATTGACAAATTAGGTCACTAATTGGTTTGTTTCTACCCCCACCTGGTTGTTTAGGTCTGAACTGGGAACCAATTTAAAGGAAAACCCAAAAACCTGCAGACACATGGCCCTCCGTGGAACCGGTTTGAGACCTCTGGGTTAGGGTAAGGGTTAGATTAGGTTTAGGGATACAGTTTAGGTTATCGAGGTAAGGTGATCAGAAACAGAGAAATTTCATTGGTACCACACAAGGATATTTAATGTGGTCACACCCTTGCTTTATATTAGCTAGAGGACGTCCCTCATTCCCACACTTCCATCCCTTTCCCTCCTATCCTAACGTTGGAAGCGTTCCCCGGAAAACAGCAGTCGTGCCCTGTCCCACCCAGGACCCTCCAAGGTAACCTTTCCTCACAGGTGTCCAGACAGTGGCCTCACAGTGTCAGTGTGTTGTCAGCCCCGAGGATCTGACACGGACATGGTGACACGGGTCAATATGTTGTGGTTGTTGGACTACAGCACGGTGGCGCTGACAGACACAGCATTCCTTGTCTCTCGTCACCTCCACTAATCATCCTCGCCACCCATCCATAGTCACTTTTAACTGACAGGATGTCGGAAAGGACGAGATAGTCACTTCCCGTTTCTCCTGGGGTGTGTATGTATCAAATTACAACTACCATCTCCAACCCTCTCTTTCTCCCTAATCTTCCCTCCTGTATAGTATAATACAACACAGGGCAGTGAGGAGCCCATTTATTATGTCCACCTTGACATCTGTCCGGCTCAATCCAAACATATGGGATGGCCGGAATGATGTCTGTTCCCCTCTATAACTATCGATGTGCTACAGGCCTGGTATCGTACACTAGAGTACACATGCTTACAGGGGAGGACACAATGGTGCAGCACTGTTGCGCATATTGCGCTATTCTATTATTTATATTATATTAAAGTGTTATTGCAGTACAGTAGGACTCTCACTCATTCCTGTGCAGGCGGAGTGTCATCTCCTCTCCTTCAGCCGCGATCAGCACCTCTGCCTCTGTTGGGTGTTTCTAGGAAGACAAGCACAGGAACTAGGATGAGATCTCTACATGGGGAAAACACGCACGTGTAGATTGTCATCCTACAATTAGGAACCTCGTAATGGTGCGTTACAATGTAAAACGGGGAAGACAGCATTATATTTGTTATCTCAGAAAGATGCTATTATTAAATCCCAGTAACAGTGAGGGAGAGTGATACAATATTGGAAGCAAGTGGGTCTAAAGCATTTGCCGGGGAAATTATGTGTTATTTCAGAGGACAACCATGTCTCGGGCCATGATAAGAAAGGATCTCACCTGTTCTCCATCTGAAGTCCTCCTGTGTCTAGCAGGCTGCACCCAATGTGGATAGGTAATGTCATAGCTCTCTATAGAGTCCAGTCTGTATTCATGGCTACGTCCCTGCTCCTCTAATACACCAGAATTACAAACATGTACATAAAATGGGACAATAGACAATGACCGTTGTTTCATGCAGACTAATTAATTGGATGATTGACTTCTCAATGAAGTGCACTTCATTTTCAGGCAGGTTTGTATTATCTCTTCCTGGAAGATAGAAAAGAAGGCTTGTGCAGTCAGTGTCAATGTGCACTTTGTATCCTACAGCATGTTGTTACCTGTAGGTAACTGAAATTATAACTAGGCTCAGTAGGATACATTTCTTGGGGAAGTTGTCAAAGGATAATGTTACTTTATATTAAACTATAATTATTGCAATGCAGATAAACGCCTAAACTGTATCAAGATTATGCACTATGGAAATGCATTTGCCATCATCAATTATTCAACAAACAAGCCTCTATAGAAAAGGATGAATGAATGCATGAATTTACCGATTGATGTAATTAATGATCCTGACTTACCAGCAGCAACGTCATGACTCGATGTCACAGTCCCAACACAGCAAATACAGGCTACTAAATACAGAAAAAGACGGGAATATACAGAACCATAACACACGCGGGTCAACTGTTCTCCTGGACTCATGCTAAAATAAAACGTTCGAAATAAAACCGGCAATTTAATTGCAAACGGGGCTAAAATAATGAACATAAAAAGGGTAGACAATAGCTCTGGGCATATCCTTTGCAGCAGCTGAATGAGTAGACTACAATAGCACTGTAGCTCTGTACCGGGATGCTTCCACCAAGCATCTCTTCTCTTTCATTCTTCTTTCATTTTTCAGCTCCTCCCATTTCCCTTTGAAACCGTGCGTGCGACAGAAACACTGTGAAATGATCTGTTGTATGTATTAGTGTTTTATGTTTTTTTGAACGAGAAATTGTTTTTTATGAACTGTTTTGGTATAATATTATAAAACTCGCAAATGGTTATTTGTGATTTACATGAGCATTATGTCTAATGTCACAAACTGATTAAATCAGTCACAGTATTAGGTGAGTATGTACTGCTGGCATCCTGAGTGGTTATTGTTAGCCCACAGGTGGTTTTGAGTTTGAGAAACAGGCTATTGCATATGTTGCCAGTTCTTGAATCGACAACTTCTGTTGTGTTATTGGATTAGGTGGACTGCTGATGTCATCAGTCAGAGGCCTCCTGTAAAAGTGCTTTGTAAAATATAAAGATGATCAAACATAGTGTCCCAACAAAAGCAGTAATTGACCAACAAGTATACATTTACCAGACGATGTGTAAAACATGTTCCACAGGGGGAGATGGTGTGTATAAGCTGTGTGTGATATTATTAGAAGTGGTGAGTGGGTAGCCTGACTAGCCCAGGGTAATCTATTTGCCTCTCTAAAAGGATCTCTGGCTCTGAAACAAGACATTTATTGGACAGCTAATGATTTCCATGCCTTTTCAATAAAAGCTAGAATCCATGCTAGTGCGCATGTCTTTCACTCACACTTCCACACACTTCACCTGCTGAAACCTGAAGGGACAGGTAGGCATGGCATAAAGTGCCCCATATTCACTGAGCCTTACACACTATTAGCCTTACAACTTTTATGGTTACAAAGCCTCCTCACAGAATCTACTATGGAATCTACCAGTTTTAAATGTTTTTATTCAAATTAGTTTAGTTTAGTTTTCTATATAAAGCACATTGAACTGCTTCTATGTATGAATTGTGCTATGTAAATAAGCATGCTTGCTTGCTTGAGACTGTGAAGTGTTTTCTTATTATTTATTTGGATTTGAAATCAAACCATCACTACAAGGTTATGGTCTAGTATAAAGATTTTTGGGACAGGACACCAAGCACAGAGCTAAAGCTAACAGATGACAATGGCTTTAATGAAATAAGACAGGAAACAACAAAATGGCAGGCAAGACTCACAATATCTCAACAAAGAACAGAACTGGGCAGAATAAATAGGGAGCTAACGAGACACAGGTGTAAACAATAATGACAAAAGAACTGCTTACATTCAAGAACAAAAGCAAACAAAACAAAACAGAATCCAACATATAGATTCTCAGCTTTTAATTCAGGGTATTTGTGTACATATTGGTTTCACAATTTAGAAATGACAACAATTCTTACACATAGTTTTTTATTTCATGGCATTAACACCAATGGAACAATTGCCTTGCCAGGTGTTTCTGGATAGTCAGCAGTCTTCTGTCAAATAATTTGTATAGGTATAATGTGTTTTTGTGTTTGCATATGGAGTCTTTTATTGGTGTCTGTTAACAAGACCAAAGGGGTGTAAAGGAAAGTCAGGGAAGCAGTTTTAATGAAAGATTAAAAAAATTATCAGAAACATGAGCCAAATCCTTACAGTTATCAAGAACAACAGTTTTTTAAATATTAACAAAAAAGGAAAGCTCAGGTGACAGAAAAATGCTCCCCATAAAAAAAAGAAAACCTAACAACTCCAGGAGGAATTCATGGATTTCTCAGCCACTATCATCCAAAGACTTTACCAGCAGTAATAAAGGGGCTAAACTGCAAGCCGGGCACAAACCACTTGTTTGCCTGTATGACAGGTTACAGATAAAAAGTGTGACAGAGCATTTGTGCTTGTATGGCTGCCACTGTAACTGGCTCACTACCCTTCATTGATGATGCAACTGCTGATGGACACAGCAACATTCCGTAGTGTCCAGAAATAACTTATCTGATGAAGGACAAGCTAATGCCTCCAAACTCATTGGATCTTCTTCTTACAGCAAAACAAAAACCTCAAACATAGTGCTGGAGGGAATGGGGAGTTCCTTGGTCAGAAGGACATTCTTGACTGGCCAAGTAAATTTTTAGATTTTGGAGTCCCAAAGGCCTTAAAAAAGCCATCAATTAATAAAACATATTACAATTCCCTTACAATTAAAACCACATCTACATAAATACTCTTGAATAAAAGCTGAGTCTATACTTTAACCACATATACTGTGTCTGTGCCACCAGGAAGAATCGACAATGTTGTTAGCCCCCCGGCACAGCTCCTGCAGCCGGGCAAGAACTTTCTCTTGGTCACTGGGAAGAAATGCCGTCGACCAGTTAAAGACTCATCTCTACAGCACGGTCTATGATTAGGTGTATGTGGGGAAATCTAGAATATACATTGATAGAATAATAGAATTGTTATAATAGAATTTTTAGTTAAAAGCTAGACCACCCCCCCCCCCCCCCCCCGATGTAATAGTTTTGTCATTTCAGTTATTTTATTAATAATGGTTATTTAATTATTCAGTACATGCATGTAAATATGTAGTATACAGCTATGTGATGGGTGTTCAGTTGGTGGCAGTAAGCCAGAGGAAAACCCCCCGGAGAAAAACCTATAAGAGGAAATAAGAGTTAGTTCACGCGAGGTTTAACGAGATTATCAGTATTGAGTTATGTTGTACTGTGTGGTACGGAGCTGTTGCAAATGACACTGGCTGAATAAAAGAACCCAACCAAATCACACGCTTGTTCATTCCTTCAAGTGTGCTACATGTAGGTGTACATAAAATGGGACAATAGACAATGGCTGTTGAAGGTGACCAGAAAGGCTTGATACTGTCCACCCTTGCTGTCTTGCCAGGTGGGCTCCCATCTCCACTGGGATGCCCTCCCTCCAATGCCATTCGGGGGCGGAGTCACTGGCTTGTTGTTGTCGTCTCTCTGTTGCGCACTTGAGCAATTGGGCTGTACTCTGCTGGCAATACTCAGCCCTCATTAATGGTGGTTGCAGGTGGTGGGGGTCCCTTTGGTTGATTCTTGGCAATGTGGGTGGAATGATTTCCTGCCTGTTGGACACTGTCCGGGGCCTCCCCCAGATAGGGCCGCAGTGTCACCGGACCCCCCAGTCTCAGCCCCAAGGTCTTACGCTGCTATATTATTGTGCTGGGGGAGTAGGGTCAGTTCTCCTTCTCCACTGTAAATCCCTGTAGATCTAAGAAATGCATTTTCAAAATGTTCCGTCTCCTGCCGTTTTAAACTTAAGAGGACATGAGGTCCTGGCCCACAGCTGAGGAGTACCTAGCTTGAAATACCCGTTGCTGTCTTTGTCCAAAGTCGAACAAGACGATACCTAACGATTTCAGCTGCCACTGTGCTGACACCTCCCCCGTGTTGTCCCTGTCCTTGTCCATCTGGTCATGCTTCTGACCCGGACTGAGTTTAAATAGACTTTGGACTCAGCCCACATGCATTTATCATTACAATTTGTACTCTATGTTCACCCGGCACAGCCTGAAGAGGACTGGTCACCCCTCTGAGCCTGGGTCCTCTCTAGGTTTCTTCGTAAATATCAGGCTTCTTAGGGAGTTTTCCTAGCCACTGAAATTCAACACTACTGTTGTTCGTTCCTTGGGGTTTAAGGCCGGGTGTTTTGTCAAAGCACTTTGTGACAACTGCTGATGTAAAAAGGGCTTTATAAATACATTTGATTGTTTGATTTCAAATCCAAACTTGCAGAGTACAGAATCTTAGTCATTATGAAGGGCACTTGAATTATTCTGTGTGAATTGAATTTATGAGATATAGTAATAATCACAGTTCTCTTTGTCAGGGAGAGAGGTAATGAGGGAGAATCAGACAGATGCTCAGTAGAGCTCTCCGTGGTTAACTGGAAATGCCTACACATTCAACAGCCAAGACACCCTGCATCTTAATTATGTTGATACCAGCTTCTTCACTGGGCAAAGCATAATCAACAGTGGCACATACCTTCCCTTGGGGTTGTTGTTTAAGACATAAAAAGACAGTGTTCAACCACTATAAAACATTTTAATACATGAGCAAACAGCATGATGGTGTTCAGTTGCCAAAGGTCCTTTGGTTCCTCGTCCAACGTCCGGCAGTCATTTCCGAGTCTACCACGGCCAGTATCTTGTCCACACTGTCTAGCCAAGCCCGGAACACTAACAGTCACAGCAGGAGCCTTTCCACAACCCCACAGCCTAGACTGTCCCAAATGTTCAACATCAACCACCAAGGGCCGCCCGGCTCTCCGCGCCACTAGCAAACTCTTTTCTGTTAGCTCAGCAGTTGTCGTCTTCCAAAATGTCTGGATGTTCCTCCCAGAACTGGTCCCCTATTATGTCACAGTGGCAAGCACTTACGCGTCTTCTAAAGCGCGTCACTGGCACCTCCTTCTCGTCCTCGTTGGGGAGCTTCACTCGCTTAGTCACGGTCTCCTCCATCTGGGACAGAGGTGTTAGGACCTTTATTTAACATGAACAGAGCGCTGGCTGAAAGTACAGCACTATTTTGGGAACAGGGGAGAGTAGCTCGAGATCTCACCTTCTCCCAGATAAGAGCTGTTCCCTTTCTGTGGACCAGAGGCTCATTGTTGTAGTTGATATCAAACTCGGAGAACATGATTTCGTTTTTATCTGCTGCCAATGTTCCCTGAGAGAGACAGAGAGAGAATGAAGTGGGGGGGGGGGGGGGGGGGGGGGGTAGATATATTCTATTAAGTATGTAAACAAGTTTGTACATAAAATCTAAAAGGATCAACTGCAAGGTCGGTTTAGTAAACAACACCTGAAAGCTATCATTACTATAATCCTTAGTGATTATGACTAAAAAGCAGATTCCCCTATGGAAAATGACAAACAGTGCCTCGTAAGGAGCGGATCCTGTAACATGTCTGTTATTATGCTAATCTCTCAGTGGAGTCACTCTCACCTTTAGCCTGTCCTCTGCCTGAGTCGTGGTTAAGCCACCTCTCTGCACCAATGTCCAGAACACTGTGTTATACAGGTTGTTGATGTGACCTTGAGAGCATTCACACAAACACACAATTAGGAAACAGAACCAGTACTAAAACCAGGGTTCATACGGACATGATGAAATCAAATTCAGCAGTGCAGTACATTGGTTAACACATACTTTATAGAAATCCAACTTGAGGGATTCCCCATGCAACGTGACCGTCCCTATGCCATATGAAATGTTTTTAGATTATCGGCCACTGGACTGAATATTACTGGACTGAAATCAATTGTTGCCATACCGATTCTGATTTTGGGCCCTGACTGGAAAACTTTACAAACTCCAATTTCAAGAAAAATAAGTTGGCAACTCGTAAACTCTTCGGATTTATACATTTCTTGGAAATTGTGTGTTTCACACAAAAATGAAAAGTAATAGTCAGTCAACCATCATGGGTCAGTCAAGCTAACTCGCTAATATTGTCAGAATAAAGCTAGACAGTTGCCTCACTAATTTTAGGCAAGTTCTTGGTAGGTAAACAAAGACAAAGGTGTGCACTATAGCTAGCGGCTATACAATGAGCTTCTATGTTTTTTCAGCTTCAGTAGAAACGGAGACCTATCACAAAAATTGAATGTTCTCATTTAATCTTTAACACAAAACTCTAACTCCAGGCCAGTATAAATCCCACTCACACCTAGCAATAACCAGTACTGGTAAAGATTAATTTTGATTAACTTTCCTTTACCAGCAAAATTGCTGCAGTGAGGGAAGGACAGCACTACAGTCAGAGATGAGTAAATCTTTCTGAGGAAAAGTGATACCAGGTATTCCAGTACTGAAATCTGTCAGACCCAAATTCAAGTACTTTAATGACTTCAAGGACCTTGTGCAAACCCTATTTAGGGTTAGGGTATCTGTAATCAAACAGGTGCGTATTTAGGATAGGAGTGTGTGTGTGTGTACATAAGTGCATGCTTGCCGTGTGTATCCTTACAGTCTGCCTGCCTCCAGCTGAGGTAGTCCCGCAGGTTGCGGTTGCTAGGATACAGAACCACCCGCCCATCAAACCCTGGGGGATAGAGGAGGGGCTGGTCCCCAAAGTATTCCTTCCAGTAGAACACGTAGGAAGAGGAGAACTGAGACACAACATGGGTCATCAGTTTACTGAAGGAGAAAGTACAAGACAGGGTCACTTCATTACAATGGTTTGATGTGTGTGTGCACATGAGTGTATCAGTCAAAGTGGGTAGAGAAAGTCACCACCCCCTTTCCAAAAAATTTAAACAGTAAAATCCCCTATTAGGATCCCAGTTACCTGGCTCTCCTCTTGAACCAGTTGGACGACCTCTTGAAGATAAAGCTGTACTCGTCACTCTGTCCGTATGAGATGATGATGTCATCCATGTCTTCCATGACAGAGCGGGCACAGCGTGTCATCAGACCCAGAGCTCTATCATCATTGGGCTTCAAGAACTTGTGCAGCTCAGATAATCTACAACACATGGCCTGCCAGTCAGTGTGGGTTCAGCTTCAGATACAAACACCCTTCTAAGTGACACTCATCTGGCTTAGCTTTCAGTTCCTCCAATCCATTCCAAAAGTGCATCTCAACAACTGCCTTGCATGGTACATTTTATTGAGCATATCTGCTAATTCAATCTGTTTAGATTGTGAAGAATAGTTAACAGTAGAAGATGAGAGGATGCTACTGTAGACTATAGAAATACTCAACCAGCTACACCAACGCAACTTACTTGTGAAAGTTCCTCCCATCCAAACGCACAACAATGTAACAGTTTTTCAGACAGGTGTCGTCTGTCTCAAAGTTGCGGACATACTCAAACTTGCTCTTGGCCATTCCGATACTGCAGCTGAAAAACCTGCCAACTGGTGTGAGGATGTATGTCTTGATGAATCCTGGTAATCTACACCGCACTGGACGAAACATGAGGGTTCTGTGGGAGAATAGATCAAATCAAATGTATGCAGGTCTATCACCGATTGAGCTATACAGGTGTGTTGATGTTAGGTATTACGTGATTTCTGTGGACACCGGTAAGAGCAGTTAAGTGGGATCCTAAATCACAAACGATTATTCTGGGCACAGACAGTAACGTTCACACAAAAATCCTTCACCTACCAATGCCTACAGAGCCTAGCTAGCGACTTACAAATGGATGGGATCATCTTCGGTCCATATTAGATACCTCCTGAAAGTAAACAAATTCCGTCTTCTTTTTTTTACCTTACCAGATAAAGTGATAAAATCACAGTACGCGGTTTTTATTATATTGTTAAAATGAACTGTGACAGGTAAAGACAAACAAAGGGCAAGAACACGTTGGTTTTCCCTGTTATTGTATATAGTCCGTCTACCAATTTGACGTACTAGAAGGGATACGTAAAATGTTGGTTCCGGGACAGTATCATTAGCTAACCAAAATCTCACTAGGTTTAACATAATCCAACGCAAACGGAAGGAAAAAAATCTGGCCACCATGGACTGTTATACTAGTGGGGTTTATTCCGTTTTATAAAATGAAGTGCTTCCTGAAAAATCACAAGCCAAAGATGAACTGAAATGCATGGAATTGCTGTACTTAAAGTTATTTTTATATTGTAGTCAGCAGAACGTTCCGATCTTTGTACGTGACTTTTTTTGTCAGCCGATCTGATTAGCCTGTTGGCCTGTTCATCTTTGGCTTGTGAATTTTACATTTCATAATTCGGATGTGTGTTTATATGCCTCATTGGGTTTTGTTGATTAATTTGCACAGGTGATTCCTTTTATAGTACATATTTACGTTAAACATCGCACACTAAATTGTATGAATGAAAACGTGATCCAAGTAGTCGGTCCAATTTAAGACAAACATTGATAGCAGCAGCAAGCTTCTGCACGTCACGCTTCGATCACACCTAAAACTGCAATTATGAGTAAAACATTTACGAAGCCTAAACTTCCATATATATTATATCCTGACTGATATGTATTTTGGTAAAGTGCTTATGATTGGACATTTATTGTAAATCTGTCGCGTGAAAAAGTTTTGCTCAGTAATAAAAGCGCGGAGGAAGTGGACTGAACATGTACTACCTAGATATATCCACAGGAGGGAGGCATAACAATAGAATTGTATCACAAACGCATAACCATAGATACAAATTTCAGCAAATTCTGCATTCAATCATAACTCAACTTGAATGAAACCAACACCCACATTTAAATACTTGTTGAAAAACAACACACAATATTATGGAGGAGGAAAGGTAAGCCGAATCACGAATTTAAATTTGAAAACAGTGAACAGACTTTTCCTTTCATAATGTAAAACAAATCTATAATGATGAACAGATCCAGGCCTTGCATTCTCTCTGTATAGCCCCGTCCAAAATGGAGGCAAACATAACAAGATTTGGTAGCGTCAAGAAACCAGAGGGGCAGGTCATGGACAAAGATGCAGAGATGTAGCCCTATAGCATTGATTCTCTGTATCTGTCTTTGATGTGCATGCTGTCATCTGTTTTCAATGCAACTCTAATCTATAGTGTCTAGACAAAAATTTCAGTTAGTAAGAATGTTTACATTTTATTTAATTAGACCACTAGTACATCTTGAGAGAGAAAATGTAAATGTATCTATAATTTCGTTCTGCTTACTCAATGACAAACATCTTCAGGACCCAGATATAAACATCTGGACAAAGATTCTGTTATCAAACACCTGGAGACAAAAGCTTGTATGGCTTTCTTCAGCCCAGGAAACAATGATGAGACAGGATATTGCTGCCCAATTCTCATACATATACGTCCTGTGAAATCTTGATTGATGAGATTGATGAGTATTTTATAGGATTTTCCTGCAATCTATCAACATTTCTCAACTTTTATGTAGCAGTAACTAAACACTCTGTTCTATAACTAAACATGTTCATTTATTTTCAGTGGCAGGCACTCTATGAAGCACTAAAAAGCCCTGCAAGTTTCTCTTATTTGCCTTTGACCTTGGATGTGGGAGTCTTTAATCATTTTAAATTCAAAGATTGATTATCTGTTATATAAATTAGTGGTTCAGAGGTGTACGTAATGTTGATGTTTGTGAAAATTATTCTTTCACAGTGAAAACAGAAAATTGGGGAACCCCAATAATTGATGGTAGATACAGTCTACATTGTAGGTGATGAATGTCATTAATAGGTTTTAAAGTTTGCCTTTTCTAACATGTCCTCCTAAGAGGGCTCTTTGGATTGTGCAGTACACCACTATGTGTCTGTGGAGGAGATGCATTTCAATAGGAGTGCAGACTTAATATCCACTGTAATTCAACGTAGGTGATCCGTTGCTGGTTTAGGGCTACATACCTGTATATTTCCAGTAGAGGACAAAGCAGAACCCTTACATTTCTATCATCAATCACTTTTTCTGCACTTGCAGGCCCCAGTTATAATGATCTATGTCTTCAGGCTGAAGTTATAATGTACTATAGCTGCAGTACCAAACGATAATGTACTGCAGCTGTTGGCCCACAGCCCTACTGGTGCAGGGTTTTTCTTTTTCCTGGGAAACTATTTTGTTAATCCTGTGAGTGTGGATCATTTTGGAAAATGATGGGAAAATTATCCCCCCAAAATAATGGAAAATTATTTGATTTGACAATGAAAGTGCCTTTAGTGTTATTGTGTATAAATGTAGATTCTAGAAAATGTTCTACAAAATATGGAAATACATATTTTTTTCTCCATGTATTGGACATGGGTCTTCCCCTACATATTAATGTTATGTGCGTGACTGACAGGGGAATGAAGGAGTGTTTACATCAGTCCATCTTACCTTGAGAAGCCTAATTGTTTCTGCCTGAGGAGACAAGCTCAAACATTTGATGAATTTCATGGTGTCTGGATTTTGCTGTTGAATGTTCACCTTATTTCACCTTCTGCGATGCCTGAAACAGCCAATTGATTTCTATCTGACTCATTCCCATTTCTCTATAACCCACAGATAGTGGGCAAACAACGTGTACTGTACCTTCTTGATAAGGAGTTTATTGATGAGGTTTATGTAGTAATTTGTCACATTAGTCAAAGGATTTTATTTGTCAAGTGCACCGAATAACATGCGTCATTCTGAACCAAAAAATATATTGTGACAAGGCACACAAGATTTTATATAACTTTTACAAACCCGATTCCAGAAAAGTTGGGACACCGTACAAATTGTGAGTAAAAAAGGAATGGAATAATTTACAAATCTCATAAACTTATATGTAATTCACAATAGAATATAGATAACATATCGAATGTTGAAAGTGAGACATTTTGTAATGTCATGCCAAATATTGGCTCATTTTGGATTTCATGAAAGCTACACATTCCAAAAAAGTTGGGACAGGTAGCAATAAGAGGCCGGAAAAGTTAAATGTACAAATAAGGAACAGCTGGAGGACCAATTTGCAACTTATTATGTCAATTGGCAACATGATTGGGTATAAAAAGAGCCTCTCAGAGTGGCAGTGTCTCTCAGAAGTCAAGATGGGCAGAGGATCCTCAATTCCCCCAATGCTGTGGCGAAAAATAGTGGAGCAATATCAGGAAGGAGTTTCTCAGAGAAAAATTGCAAAGAGTTGGAAGTTATCATCATCTACAGTGCATAATATCATCCAAAGATTCAGAGAATCTGGAACAATCTCTGTGCGTAAGGGTCAAGGCCGGAAAACCATACTGGATGCCCGTGATCTTCGGGCCCTCAGACGGCACTGCATCACATACAGGAATGATCCTGTAATGGAAATCCCAAAATGGGCTCAGGAATACTTCCAGAAAATATTGTCGGTGAACACAATCCACCGTGCTATTCGCTGTTGCCGGCTAAAACTCTATAGGTCAAAAAAGAAGCCGTATCTAAACAGGATCCAGAAGCGCAGGCGTTTTCTCTGGGCCAAGGATCATTTAAAATGGACTGTGGCAAAGTGGAAAGGTGTTCTGTGGTCAGACGAATCAAAATTTGAAGTTCATTTTGGAAAACTGGGACGCCATGTCATCCGGACTAAAGAGGACAAGGACAACCCAAGTTGTTATCAGCGCTCAGTTCAGAAGCCTGCATCTCTGATGGTATGGGGTTGCATGAGTGCGTGCGGCATGGGCAGCCTACACATCTGGAATGGCACCATCAATGCTGACAGTTATATCCAAGTTCTAGAACAACATATGCTCCCATCCAGATGTTGTCTCTTTCAGGAAAGACCTTGCATTTTCCAACATGACAATGCCAGACCACATACTGCATCAATTACAGTGTCATGGCTGCATAGAAAAAATATCCGGGTACTGAGATGGCCAGCCTGCAGTCCAGATCTTTCACCCATAGAAAACATTTGGCGCATCATAAAGAGGAAGGTGCGACAAAGAAGACCTAAGACAGTTGAGCAACTAGAAGCCTGTATTAGACAAGAATGGGACAACATTCCTATTCATAAACTTGAGCAACTTGTCTCCTCAGTCCCCAGACGTTTGCAGTCTGTTATAAAAAGAAGAGGGGATGCCACAAAGTGGTAAACATGGCCTTGTCCCAACTTTTTTGAGATGTGTTGATGCCATGAAATTTAAAATCAACACATTTTTCCTTTAAAGTGATACCTTTTATTCAGTTTAAACATTTGATATGTCATCTATGTTGTATTCTGAATAAAATATTGAAATTTGAAACTTCCACATCATTGCATTCTGTTTTTATTCACAATTGTACAGTGTCCCAACTTTTTTGGAATCAGGTTTGTATATATTTCCTTCATCAGTGTCAGGTCCTGGCTATGAGGATGCCCCTAGCCAACTCTGCGCTGGTCTGGGGGCCATAGTCAGGAACTGGCAGAATAGATGCCTCTAGGCATTTCTGTGTTTTGTATCATGTGTCCCCACTTTAAGTTGCTGTATCCGTCCTTGTGTTGTCAGTTATTATTTATCTTGAGGATGCTGTTTGTTTGTGTGATGTCCCCTTTTGTTTTCTCTGTTGGTTTAGATAAACCTGCCTTTTGAACTGTCACCTTGCCTGCGCTGACATCCATGGCATCCGCAAACTGTTACAGAATAACCGACCAGGAAACATGGAAGTAGCAGGTAGGCACCCAAACCCTGGTCTGTGGCCCTCTGCCGCCCAGAGTCCTGCTCCACGGCCTGTCGCTGCCCCATCCCTGCTCCGTGTGTCCACCACATATAATCCCTGAGGAGCCACTGCCACCACCACCAACGGAGTGGTTGGAGGATACCCTGCTGCTACCGCTGGTGGCGTGGTCCAACTTGCCCCTACTGTCGCCACTTCCTCCGTCTGCTCCGATGTCCCGTCTCGCCTCGGGGGTGGAGTCTCCCTCTCCTGCCCAGGCGCCTCCAGCTTCCCTGGCGCCACCTGCTGTCCTGGCGCCATGTCCTGCTCCAAGGGGGGGGCCTCCACCTATCCCGGTGCCATGTCCTGCTTTGGGGCGGAGTCTCCACCTGACCGCAGTTGCCTTGCCTTCCCCACTGGGGCGCCTTGGGGAGTGGAACGGTCAGGTCCTGGCTATGAGGATGCCCCTAGCCATCTCTGCACTGGTCTGGGGGCCATAGTCAGGACCTGGCAGAATAGACGCCTCTAAGCATCTCTGTGTTTTGTGTCAGGTGTCCCCAATTAAAGGCAGCTGGCCTGCATTGCCTCTTATTGGGGATCCTATTTAAGTTGCTGTCCTTGTGTTGTCAGTTATTGTTTGTCCTGAGGATGCTGTTCATTTGTGTCCTGTTTCTTTTTATTTTCTCTGTTGGTTCAAATAAACCTGCCTTTTGAACTCCCACCCCACCTGTGCCTACTTCCACACTACCCGCAAACCATTACAATCGAGATCCGAAGTGTGATTGTAGTGTTCCTTTAATTTTTTTGAGCAGTGTATATACATAACTATAGTGATTAGAAACATTTCCAGATAATGTAGAAATGGCAATATGGACAGTATGAATAGATATTTACATATTATAAATAGTGTTGTGGTGCCTATAAATGGATATATTAAAATGTGCTTATGTACATTGAATATGCATAGAAAGTGACCAGAGCATACAAAGTGTTCATGTGATCAATAGATCAATGTTGCTGGTTGAGGAGCCTTATGGTCTGGGGGGGGAAACTTTGGGTGTCTGGAAGATCTGATGCTCCAATAACGTCATTGTGAACAAACCATAGTGATCCTGGGTGGCTGTAGTCTTTTATGATGTTCCGTGCATTCCTAAGGCATCGTGTACGGTAGATGCCTTGCACGGAAGGGAGATGGCATCCGGTGATGTGCTCCGCTGACCTCACCACCCTCTGGAGGGCCTTGCGGTTAGCAGCGGAGCAGCTGCCGTACCTTTACTGCACAAACCTCTTTGACTGTGTGACTGAAATGTGTACGAGCTGACTGAGGCTGTGGCTGCAAGATGTTGATTATACTGGAGATGAGTTCAGGCCTCTGGGTTCTCCAGATTTTGACTGTGCTGCAGTTGAGTTTAGGCCTCTGGGTTCTCCAGATGTTGTAGATTGCGGTGCACTATACTGCTTCATTGTAATGTTTGCATTAGTAAAGTCATTGATATGGAAGACGTTGTGTGTTTTGTTCAACTGAAGTTTACAAAATACAAACTTTTACAGACACTTCAGCATGTCAGAATAACGGGTGTACAGTCATTTTTTGGGAGTAGATGTTCTTGGAAAGCATTGATGATTGCCTTCTTCCACAGATACGGAACCGAGCCATCATAACAATGGTGTTTTACATGTTAATACACAGCAGACGCATCATGTCAGTTAAAAGTTATATAGAAGTAATTCCTATTAATATTATAACAATTAGCATTGTCTTTTCATCTTTTATTTTCAGAGCATTTATGATAGGAGTCATCAGTGATTGTAGCATATTGGTAACTGACAGAATATCTGATGTGAACATTTCTTTTCAATATATATATATATATATATATATATATATATACAGTTGGGGAGTAAAGGATTACAAGTAGTCCGTTACATGTAAAAAAAAAACCTGTACCTGTAATCAGTTACGTTACCAACAAAAATATTGTAATCGGATTACAGATACTTTTGAAAAAAATTATGATTACTTTTGGATTAATTCAATTGAAAAAGAATAGGTGCGCGAAATAATTATGACACGTTTCATGTTTGAGTTTATTATATCATGTTATAAAAACATCGTTATTTGAACCAAAGTATGAATTGACCGCCTCAGTTGTGTGTGCTATCATCAAGCGCGCAAAGGTGGACGCACATAACCAGTTTAGTGACGGAGGAAGCGCTAGTTTAAATTTCTCCGGTTTTGGTTGGTTGGATGTCTGGTAAAAACAGAATATATCTTCGATAATATTAGCGGAGTCATATAAAATGTTATTTAGTTATCTACTCAACACATAATTCTCAGAACAATGATAGGCAAGGGGCCTACCTGGTCTTATATATTTTTCCAAGTTTCAAGTTTTATTTGTCAAATGCAACGAACAATAACTTTTACAGGAATTGTTTAATAGATTAGGTAACTATTTGTTAGATTGCTGCAACATGGCGATGCCTTCATCTGAGGGGAAAAGGTGTGTTGGGAAGCACTCTGCCAAAGGATGATTATTTGCATTTGACACAGCCACATCAACTCACTCCAAACAGGTAGGCCATGTGATTCTGCTTGCTTTGCATCTCTGAAAATTCTGTTCATTGGTTATCAGATGCGTCGCTAGGATCACAGTACATTCTGGGCTTAGCCCCCGGCCACTTTGAGATCCGGTGCTATTCATAAAAGATCCAGGGCTATAGCCCCGGAAGCCCAGGGCTAACTACGCCAATGTTGGTTATCATTGACTGCTGACGTCATTTACTTTAAGAGTGCAGGTTTAATCATTATTTCTTTCATTTACGTTTTGAAAATCCATCTCTGGTGGCCATAATAATCGCAGGTTACGTTCGCGCGGGTAAATCTTATTTATTTGCGGGTGTTCACGATTGCAAACGTTCATTCACATGCCGGGGATTAGTGCAACATTTTGACAATGTTGGTTGTGGAGCAAATTATCAGAATACTGCATATTTAGTTTATGCGCGAAAAGCTACGGATATCTTATGTTTTATATACAACAATGTCAATACCCTTTTCGAGTAATTGCCATTTATTTTTCAACAATGTTTGGAAGCAATTAAACAAATTAATAAAACACAAACAAGGGAGGCTTAAGCATTATTAGATTTTGGGTTATGTTTTGATAAAAAGTCAGATTCTGGAAGATCGAGGTTTATTAGATTAACTGGAATGACTGAATATCTGACAGACCTTTAGTTTGTAATTTGGAGATGCAGCCCAATCATGTTGAAGTAAAAAGCAATGGTTTAGAAACCCATTTCCAAAGGCACTGTAGCCCATAAGGTAAAATTGTGTGTTCAGTTGGTTATAGGCTATTCCTATTTGTTTTCCAATGCCTCTTAATATGAAAGTAATCTCAGATTAGGTTACTGAGTTTGAGTAATCAAAAAGTAATGTTACTGATTACAAATGTGGACAAGTAACTTGTAACTGATTGCATTTCAAAAGTAACCTACCCAACCTTGTATATAACAATATGAATAATTCATATTTTCTTCCTGCTGTACATACTGCCACTTGGTCAGACCTTCAGACATCACAGTGTTTAATTCCACTGCTACACAGATGACACACAGGCGTACATTAGAACCAAACCTGACACAACATCTTCCATGTCAACCCTGTCCTACTGTCTGAGGGTTGTAAAATGTTGGATCCAGAACAACGTCCTCCAACTCTATAGCAGCAAGACAGAGGCAATACTTTTAGGCACCCCACAGCAAGTCACCAACTCCTACAACATCTGCTCTGCCATTGATGGCCACATCATTCCCCTCTCCTCAGTCAACACCAAACTGGGTGTGATATTTGACCCTACTCTTTCTTTTAAGTCTACCTTAGACATGTCTGTAAAACATATTTTTTTCCCCTTAGGAAAATGTTCTGCCGAAGACCTTCTCTTACCTTTCCTGAGGCAGAAATGCTTATCCATTCATCTGGACCTGACCTCTGAAACTCCCTTCCTGACACGCTCAGGGTTGCACAGACAGTCCAGCCTTAAGACACACCTCTATCAGTTGGCCCACCCGTCCCTCTAATCAAATCATACTGTACATTATTACATAATAATATGTATTATCATTTTAGTTTACTGTGTTATCATTATACATTGATGTACAGGTAAGCCCAAAAGTATTCATACCCATGCCAAATGTTGAGCTATACTGAATTTTTATTTGACCTATAAGTGAAAAAGTGACGTAACTATTTCTGTTCTTAGCCACGACTTGCAGTTGACTAGTAACTGACTAGGGAACTACTGCTATTCAGCTGTTCAGTTGTTCTCAATTTATAGGAATGCGCTCTCATGGTGGAAATTACAAGACCATTGTAAATGACATCTAATCTTGCATTTTCTCAAAAATGTGCAACAATTTCAAGGGGTTTGAATAATATTGGACTTGGCATTTTTCGTAAAATTTGAAAAAACAGAAAAAGTTACGTCATTCATTTGTATCTCCAGCACAATATCTTGCCGTTTTTCGTCACTTGATTATGCCATTTCCAGCCAGAAGAAACCTATTGGTCAAATAAAAATTAGCTATAACTAAACATTTGGCATGGGTATGAATACTTTTGGCCTTTCCTGTATATATACTGTATTTCTATTTATTTTTATCTGAGAGTTCTTTATTTTTATTCTTACTTATTTATTTTCTTACTTATTTTATTTTTCTTTTTCATGTGCTTTGAGATTATTCCACTATAATAAAAAGCGCTTTATAAATCCAAGCAATTATTATTATATAAAAATAACGTTTTGTAACAATCTTTATTCAAAATCTTAAACCAATCACAGATCGTTTTTAACTGCTCAATCTAAATCTTGAACCAATCACAGTGCGAGTTTGACTCCTCCCGATCCTCCCACGTCTACTCCAGACCCTCCCAAGTCCTTCCAACACGCCCAATTGAGAGATTATCCAGCTATGTAGTTGCCCATAATTGAAAAAAAAACGTGAACTCGCATATGCAAAAAAATAAATAATTCACTGACAGCAAAGTTTACACGGCATGACAAAACCGGGGTGGAAATGCAATCAAAAGCAAGGGTGTTTAATTGCAAAATGTTTTCCCCCAGATATTTCGTTTTTGCTCTCAAACATTTTAGTTTGTTTTTTAAGATTTTAATCTAATGCATTTTGAATAGTCTACATTTCCAAAATATCTGCTCTCAATCATAACATTTGATGTGTTTTTTCCTTTCAAATAATTGTATTTTGTTAGCAGTGCAAATATATTTGCTATTGATTTTTTTTTATTGCGATATAATTACACACATTTGTGTACATTAATGTACATCCATAAAATTACTGTATCAACATTGCCTTAGAAAGAGAAAAGTAAGAAAAGGCGTAGACAATTGAAATGGTAGCCTGAAATTATTTACATTACGGTCCTTTGTGGATGGATTATTATGCATCTGTGTATTGTGTCTCACTGGACAATCTAGAATATTACTAATGCGATAAGGACATATGCATAACATGGCTCTCTTTATGTTGATAAATATTTGGACCCTGAGACTAAATGTGGAGCTGGATCTTGCTTGCGCCCCACCCAATCAGCGCGCTCACTGATGGCACCACGATCGCACGGAAAACACCACTTGTGACGGATCAACGAATACACTGGAAGGAGCAAAATATTATGGGAGTCGGGGTCTTTGGAAGAATAACAGACTTGTGGTGGGACGTGTAAAAACTGTAGCTATTTTGGGCAAAGCTGGAATTCTTTAGCAACAAGCCCTTTTTGGCTCTCGGTTCCGTGGGGATCACAGACAGATGTCGGTGGAGGATGATGCGCTTCTGACGAAGTGCATTGGCGCTGAGGGTGACGATACATGGCTGAACGTAAATAGCTTTCGCTGAGATAGCTTGAAAAATATTTTATCTGCTCATCTGATATCAACCGTAGAACTGTCGCTATTATGGTCACCGACATGTTCTGAGTAGTGGGAATATCGGCAGAGGCGGCGAGATGAAGGCAGCGGCGAGGCCGAAGCACACTCGGCTCTTCTGGCGGCTAGGTGTCTGTGGAATGGGGATGATTATAGCCACCTGGCTCTTGCACCTCCTACATGTAACAGGTGCGTTTTACTATGGTTCATTCATACCAGTTAAAGGCCCGCTATTTTCAATCAAATGATACCACTGGTTTAGAGAATCATCCTACCTGTATAATGATTATATTATCACGTAATTGCACCCTACAGAAAGATCTGTGATTGCATTTTATAAGCAGAAAATATTTAATGACACTATATATATTTTAGGTCATAATTTACCTGTATGCTACTCTTTCCTAATAGACTCTTATGCTGTTCATGACTTCAGCTGGTCTAAGAGAGAACTAAAGCAGGACAGTGAAGATGAGAACCACACCTCCAATACCCCTTCAACACCTAGAGCTGGTACACTAGGTATTCATGTGTCTGTGTATTTATGTGCTCTCAAATAGTTTCTTTATTTACCTTAAATAGTTAAATTCCTTGCTCCCTAGTATCCCTGTTGTCCATGTTCTCTCTTTCCCTGTCTTGCTCCACTTTCCCCTCATTCATATCTGTCAATCCCTCTGTCTATCTGTCATCATTCAGACTGGGGTTCAGACAGATGCCTAAACCCCTTGACGTTCGCGTTGCTAGGCAACAAAATGCTAAATACTGAATTGTGGGAGCCATGTAGCCTATTGGGAGCTTTTTAAAGTGCCGTCCGCATTACCCCTAATATTAGAGCCCCCTCTTTGTGTCATGCGTGTGTGCGCGTGTGTGTGTATGTGTATGTGTGCAGGGGTGATCTGGAATCTGAGTCAAGGGAACTGAGTCATGTGACAGTGGCATATATTCTTGAGAATTTACTTTCACCCGGAGCTCTGGGCCTGTTGCTAGGAGATGAACTGGAACACTCACATTACCACATCTCAAGAACTACTAGAGTTTTGGAGCACAACCAACTCAATGTGTTTTATTCCCTTGGTTGGAACAACATTTCAGAGAACAATGTGCATTTTCCCCTCGCTCTGTATTTCACACACACACACACACACACACACACACACACACACACACACACACACACACACACACACACACACACACACACACACACACACACACACATAAACATACACATTTTCAATTTGTCTCCTCCCCTCTCTCCATCAGCAATCCATGAGTTTCCAGAAGACATCTTCTCCTCAGAGCAGAGGAGAAAGGGGGCTGTTCTTCTCCATGTTGTTTGTGTGAGTGGCCTAATTCCTTCAACAATGCTCTCTAGTAAACTGTCCTATATGTCATCCAACTGTGTCCACAAACAATTCCTGTCTTTTCTAGGCGATCTACATGTTTTATGCCCTGGCTATAGTCTGCGACGTCTATTTTGTTCCTTCTCTGGAAAAGATATCAGAGGTGAGAATGCCTCTTTACTCTTGCCGTGGCTTTACTTCCCTCATTAGTTTTTCACTGATTTCATATTTAACTAAAGCCTTTCTGTCTCTCCTAGAATCTCCACCTAAGTGAGGATGTTGCTGGGGCTACTTTCATGGCGGCAGGAAGCTCTGCCCCTGAGCTCTTCACCTCCCTGATAGGTTGGTATTTTACGTAACTCCCTCGTAGCTCTTGGTCACCAAAGATTTATGACCAAATGGACTGATCGAATTAATCACTGTGCTCCTGTTCACCTCCTCCCTCTCTTGACCCCCAGGCGTATTCATCACGAAAGGAGACCTGGGTGTAGGCACCATTGTGGGGTCGGCTGTCTTCAACATCCTGGTCATCATTGGGATCTGTGGGATTTTTGCCGGACAGGTGACTCGCGTCATTTGAGAGCAATACGGCTGTATTTAGACGGGCAGTGTTGTTCAACGGTCTCTCCTTTCTCAGCCCATTTCTCTGAGCTGGTGGCCCTTGCTCCGGGACTCCATCTACTACATCCTGTCCATACTGATTCTGATTGCTGTGATTTATGACGAGAAAGTGATTTGGTAAGCACAGTGACACGAGGACCGGAGTTTTTTACGTGTTTACCACTCAGCGGGTTTGTGATATCCGAGACATTTACCGGCGCAATTTCTCACCATTCACAGGTGGGAGACGGTCATACTGATATCCATGTATGCAGTCTATATTCTCATCATGAAGTGAGTTTCTGTCTCACTGTTTCCCTCTTCTACTGTGCAGACACAGGCCTTCACAGGAAATGCTTGGCCAGGATCTCCATACTAAAGGTATGTGTGTGTGTGTGTGTTTGTGTGTAGGTTCAACAGACCTCTGTCAGGCTGGGTTGAGAGACAGTGTGTTCGAGGGGGTCAGCCCTGCCTCAGTACCCTGAGACGGACCACCACGGTGGGGCACGGAGGAGTGGACGGTGACACGGACATGGTGCTGCTGAAGCCAGGTGGGTTTGTGTCGCCGCGCGTTCGCGTTCGCACGCTTTCCACTGGACCGCATAGGCCGGTCTACAGTTGACACGCATACGTTGGCCCCTGAAAACCTACCTTCTTCAATCTCCCCCCTTTCTCGCCTGGTCTCCTCCCACCGGGACCCTTGTCCGCCCAGACCCATGCTCAGGTCAGGACACGTCTGTGGTGATGGTGGATGAGCTGATGAGTCGGCATCCTCACCAGCTGACCTTCTCTGAGGCAAGCCTTTCGTCTTCCGATCACACCGCATTTCTCCCCCGACACACGGCTCCGCATGGCCGGGCGCATGCTCGTCAACGAGGTACACGGGCCGGACGGGTCCACACGCCACACACCCGCAACGGCACCATGTCTCCACGCAGGAGCACGGACAGAGGCCAGACGCATGGTTATCAATGGTGTGCGAGAAACACACACACACGCCGAATTCCCTTACGTCGCCCGTTCCTCCCTTTGTTGGATGCTTGTTTACGAGACACACACGCGCACACACACACAGTGCGCTTGTATTATTTCTGTTGCTCTGCTATGGCTTAATGCTGTATTCCCGTGTTATGCTTTGCTGCTTGCCGTTCAGTGGCGTCGTTACGTTGTGACCAGCCACAACATGTGAAGTCAGTCTCCCGCTTTCTCACTCACAGAGGCAGAGGTTGATCCGGACTCAGGGCCAGGAGGAGAGCAGTGGGGCGGGGGGAGACGGGGCCACGTGGGGGATGGAGAACGGAGGGGCCGGGGACGGTGACATGCTGCCGCTGGAGGAGGATGGAGAAGAGCTCGGGGGTCCGGAGGGGAGCGCAGTCACAGGGGGGTTACAGCCCAAAGACGAAGAGGAGGAGGAGCTTGAGGAGGAGGTCACCTTCAGTCCCTTCATAGTGCCAGGTGATTGAAACCTCACCACGTACACACACACACACACACACTTGAGATGAGCTGTCCAGCTGATTCCGATTCGGACGAGCGACCTGTACTCTGACGGTGATGTGGTGTCGTTTCCCAGGAGGGCACTGTGAGCGTGTGCGCTGGCTGCTGTCATGGCCGCTGTGGCTGCTGCTCTACTTCACAGTGCCCAACTGTGTGCTGCCTCGTTGGAGCCGCTGGTACCACCTGACCTTCCTGACCTCCACGCTCTGGATCGCACTCTTCTCCTACCTCATGGTCTGGATGGTATGGACTATGCGTGCGCGCCCCCCCCCCCCACACAATCAATCAAATGCATTTTCTAAAGCCCTTTTCACATCAGCAGTTGTCACACAGTGCTTTTACAAAGCACCCCACCACACAACATGGCTCAAACATTGCATGACAGACGTGTAGGGCACCTGCCACAGTGCAACAGCTTTATAATGCCCAGTGTCATCTAACGCCCTCTGTGCTCCCAGGTGACCATCATCAGTTTCACGCTGGGCATCCCTGAGGTGGTGATGGGCATCACCTTCCTTGCAGCTGGCACCAGCGTACCAGACTGCATGGCCAGCCTCATTGTCGCACGTCAAGGTGCCGGTACTCCAACCAGTCTGTTTGGGTGTGCGTGCGTACACGTGTGGTCGGTGCATTCAGAACATTCCCTACTTCTAAGACTGCTTTTGCTTTGACTGTGTGTGTTGTAGGTATGGGAGATATGGCTGTCTCGAACTCCATTGGCAGTAATATCTTTGATGTGCTCCTGGGACTTGGCTTCCCTTGGTTCCTGCGCACTCTGGTGGTAGACTACGGATCAGTGGTAGGGCCGTCTTTGATTTGTCTGTAATTCTAGTCTCCGAATTTTGCACCACACAAAGCTTCTGGTCTGTTGTGTTTGAGGTAGTCAGACGTGCATCTGCAGGTATTTATTTTGTGATTGGCAGGTGATTATCAACAGTAAGGGGCTGGTGTATTCAGTCGTTCTGCTGTTGGGCTCAGTGTTTCTTACTGTGAGTACCATCCCTGTAGTATCTGTCAAAGTCACATTCATACAAGTCGTACATTTAGTCTATAGCACTGTTCCAGTTCTCCATCCTCTTCTCCGTCAATCTCACTCTGCAGGTCTTGAGTGTCCATCTGAACTGCTGGCGGTTGGACCGCAGGTTGGGTCTGTGTCTCCTGATGCTGTATGCCATGTTTCTACTGTGCTCCGTTGGCTTCCAGGGACTGTAGGCCGGAGTCCACACATCAGTGAGATTACGATTGCTATTTGTTGTAATTTTTCACTTGTTGCCATTATTGATCAGTATAGTATCATGTGTACGGGTGTTCAGTTAGGGTTCATTTGCATTGTGTTATTGTTTATTTATATTGTTATTTCGATTAGAAACCTAAAATGTGGTCTTTGATCAATGTTAACAAGTTTTATACAGCGCACATAAACATTTGTGATATGACCAGTTGAGAACATGCACTTCACAAAATGTATTTATGTACATTTTATCTGCTGTGTTTACAGTTTGGTTGATAATGAAGATTTATGTTCTTTTGAAACAGTGAAAGAAAAGGTGGTGAGATCTAGTGCTGCATTGCCCTGTGGTAACCAGATAGTTATACATCATGTTATGCTGGTATAATCCCTCTCCATGTAGAGTTGTATACGTTTAGCATTTTTTATTCACTCACTGCAGAGAACGTCACCATGGCACGGTTTTCATTGCTGGAAATACATTTAAGCGTACCGTTTTCTGTTTGGAGAATGAGTTGTTAAAATGCAATAAAAAAAAACAGTCTGTACAATAGTCCATGTTATAGTCTCCCTCCATAACTTACATAAATTAGCCAAAATGTACCCATCCCTGAGTTTCATGTAAGTTATGGAGGTGCCTATTGCTGACTTTGAACAGAAGCTTGGGGATTGCCTATAAATGTCCATGTCACCTCCCTAAGACATTTTCCAAGACACATTGTTGCTAGCAGATACATGTACATTTTAATAGGGCAAAAGCAGTTTCAATACCAAAAAGAAAAATACATTTTTACCAAAACAAATACGTGTTATTGAGATTATTAATATATCACAGAAAATAAATCACAAGAAAATAACAATATATCACTGTCAAAACAAATAGAAAAAGGTAATACAGTACTGTTAGTTTAGCTATACTTTGTTTTCATTTGACTTCATTAGCTAGTATATACTTTACAAAATTTTACTAGAAAACCCCCCAACCTCATGGAATATCAAGTGATATATCAAGTGTAAAAATAATAATACATAGTAAAAAGAACTGTGAGTGTCTGTGTGCATACGTACTCAAGTACAGGTGCAAGTTTGCATGCAGTGCGCCACGGTCACTGTTGGCACATGTATGGTACAGCTACATAAACCATGAAGATAGCTGAGAAATGTTGGATGTGAGTTTTAAAATCAAACCAGCAGTAAGATATGATTCAGTCATAATAAAATGACTATGTCTGTATCCCAAATGACACCCTATTGGGTCCTGGTCAGAACAAGTGCACTAGGGAACAGGAAGCCATTTGGGACAAAACCCTTGGCACCAGAGGTTCCTGACAGTTGTTTTTGCTGCAGGAAAAACATTGAGAGAAAATGTTCTTCAAACATCTAAAAGAAGTACACAGACAAACTTCACTACAAAACTCCACTATTAATATCCCTCAACAATGCGGTCATATTTTACATTGGATAAATCCATACGGTTCTTACAAGCAAATATGATAGTTTGGCAACAAATTAAACACACTGCCTCTTAGCAGCCCAGACCATGAAAGTGGAGGGGATGTTGACTTGGAATAATTGGCGTGAGATATTATTCCTGTATTTGCTTGCACAAGCTCCGTTGAGACTGTGGTTAATAGTAAAGGTCTCTGCAGAGTGTGTAACAGTCAAGTTGCGCTAACTGTGATATGGTTAGACGGAATTGAGGCAAGAAGAGGCTGAGCTTGCTGTCAGGGGGGTGGTGTCTTCACCCCAGAACCAAGGGCCTGGTCATTGAGGGGGTCTGGACCAGGGTCTGAAGGGCTAATTGTCATTGTGTAGGGTGGTACTTGGGATCCCCTGGCCAAGGGCAGGGTGGGTTACTCTGGGTGGTACCAAAGATACTAATAGCAAACTCCTATTCATCTTCTGCAGTGGCGCTCTGCTGCTGGTATATGGACGCCTTGTCCTTCAGCAGAAGCAAGCAAAGGTGACAACTCCAACTCCCTATAAACACACACGCACACACAGTGGGTTTAACACACGGCAACTCACCAGTTACAAAGACAGAGTTGTGGTAGGACGGTGTCATACCTTCCGGGGGCTCGGTCATAGGGGGGTTGAGGCAGTACATGTGGTATCCTCGATCACAGTCGTCACAGAACAGCAGCTGGTCCTAAGAGAGGGAAAGACGAGCAGAGACCGTCAGGAGACATATCAAGAGGGGAGAGCGATGACACTGTGCGGACAGGGAGGACACTACTCACGTCATTCTCCGAGGTACCGCAGACGTTGCAGCACTTGCACTCGATGCACTGCCAGCGGTACGTCTTCACTGCGGCCATCATCACCTCGGTGAACTGCAGGCAGGATGGGTGACCTGGCGGGAGGAAGGCAGCGCGTGAACAGGACTCTCAGGGCAGAGCCGGGCTGGGCAACACTACGGAGTTAATGGTACTTAGTGGACATGTAGAACACGGGTGAGATGTTCTTACCTGACCGTCCGCAGTCTGAGCAAGACACCAGCTCCTCCGACTGGCCGGTCTTCTGGTTGTGGGCCGAGTCTCCCAGACAGAAGTCGCAGTAGTCGTTGGGCATGGCCAAACCGTTTGGGCCTTTCTTAGGAGCTGGGACAGAAGAGGAGACTATTTTTTCAGAAAATGCTGACAATATAAATAATAGTTCCGTTGAGTTTAGAGTATACACTTTTGGGACTATTCCAATTGGTGCCATTGTAGTAAATGATTACTACATGATTACAGTAACTATTGATTCCAAACAGTGACTCACTCTTGTGTTCCTCAACTCGGTGAGGCGTTGGAGGGGCCTCGATCTCCTCCCTGTCCTCCCCCTCTTCCTCAGCCAGATGGGAGTGTGTGTAGTGGTAGCTCAGGCCCGGACGGTTCTTATAGCGCTTCCCACAGACTGCAAAACAAACATGGAGTAAGTTTCACACACACACACACACACACACACACACACACACACACACACACACACACACACACACACACACACACACACGTAATAAATCTACTCACTGTCACAGGCGTAGGGTTTGTCCCGTTCTTCCAAAGCAGCCGCAGCGGCCTCCATTTTCTTCTTTCCATTTCCTACTGAACGGCCCTTGGACTTGCCCTTCCCTCGTCTCTTGGGGGTCTCGTCCTCAAAGTCTTCATCATCCAGGTCATCCAGGTAGTCGTCATGGTCCAGCACCCTCTAAAACATGAGGGCAACATGAGACCGTTGCACTGGCAAAGCGTGAGGGGCAATTCAAAGCTCTCTTGTGTAAAGTGCACCGGGACATTAAAACGTGTGTGTGGTTCACTGGGTTGGAGGTCATCTTTTGTAACCTTGCGGATGCGTCCGGAGGAGGTGTGACTGGAGGCCGTGGCCGCAACAGGTTCAGGCGTGGCTGGGTTTTCCTCAGGGCCCCGGGGTTCAGGCTGACCCCTCCTCTCCAGAGGCTCCCCCTTCAAAAGGGCTTCCAGGCTGCTGCCATCCACTGCTCCAAGAGCATCACGCTTCAGACCCAGCTCCACTACACACACAGGTAGACAGAGACTTACTGAATACTGACAGGGCAAAGGACTGATGGTCCACGCTATGCCCTCCAACATAAAGACAATAATAAAGGTGTAGGATGAGGAACGGTACCTGATTTAAGAGGGGGGAAGGCCAAGCGAGGGTCCTCAGGTGGGTGGGACCGTCGTTTCTTCCTCCAGCGACGAGCGGGGTAGGTATAGAGCTGCCCAGGAGCCATGCCTAATTAAATATACATTTTAATAACATAAGTGTTGATCATGAACGCGTGTGTTCTTTTTAAAGCGCTTTGATACTGACCTGCACGCCTGTGTCTTTTCTCCATCCAGATGTAGCAATTGCTCTGAGCAACACCCGTTTGAGAGTCAAGGAAAGGCATAAGGATGCTCCTCTCCGCACAGAGACGAGCGTTATAGGTGTGGCACTGCTCCATAGCATCCTTATAGTACTGCTCCCCGAGCCTTCAATAAATCACACAAACGGTAAAGCCAGGATAACAATAATAACCGGTTACCTTTCAAATTGTGAAACAAACAATATTACTTTGAGCCTATCCCCCAGGCGCCCGACAGACAACGTTTGAAAAGTGAACTTGAGAGCAAGTGTACGAAAGCACTTTTTGATATTGCGAACAATACCTAACCTGCCATGAGACAGTGGGTAGACTGCAATATCCGCAGAACTCGCTAGTTGACTACGCTTGTTAGCTCCGTTTCAGAAAAAGATGGGCCTATAGCTATTGCTACGTATATTAGCAAAAAGGCAGGTGCAATATAAATTCTCACCATACGCTATACCGCGACCGTTTATAAACGTGACTCTTTCACTCGAACCGTTCATAATAATTTCATTAATCATAAGTTTTAATTGAGAAATCCGTGGCTAACATCAGCTAGCTAAACTTGCTAGTAGCGAAGATGAGAAACAATAGCCATAGCTAGCTAGCTGGCTACGTGTAGAACCCAATTTAGTAAAGTTACTCTAAATTAAGGGTACATATTGTTCGTTTCTACATAGTTTACTGTACATTATTTAATAATAGATCTTGACATACGAGTCTGAAGGTGTCAACAGAAACGAATAGTTTAAAAATTTAAATAAAACTTACACTTTCACAACACTATCCACGGCCGCCGCCATGTTTGCTCAGCGCAGTTGTCAAAATGTCTACTGCGCCTGCTCGTGCAGCTGCGTTCAAGAACCGTTTCCTTTTCAAACTAAAAGATCGCTGATGAACATGCCTGTGTAAATTCGACAATTGAAGAAATGTATGGTTGACCATTGACAACTGAAAACAAATACCACTCAAGAAGTAAATGTACAAATCATTTATTGACATTCCATATCTGGAATACTCCCAATTGACATTAAATCATTTCAATTACCAAGTGCATACAGGACAGAAAACGTAATGACATTTGAAACAGCTAGCTAGATTCATATCAAAGGACTGAAGGTCCTGGTCACTAATATGAAGAGGGCATGACATAAGATATTTAGTGAGAGAGAACAATCTTCAGTCTGTCTTCAATCAGGTTAGATCTTGACCACTTGGCCGGCCACACAGGGGCTCAGTCTCTTTCCATCTATTGATGTAGAGCATTTCTGAATGAGCAGCCTGCCGTAGGTCCCTCCCACCTGGCCCTTGGTCAGTCTTCCAGGATTTACACACACACAGCCAAGCACATCCTGTGACAGGGGGGGATTATGTTTTTGGGGGTTTCGAGTGTGGGAAGGATTTAATGATTGAGTACCAGGGTGTGTGTCAGATTGACAGAAGATAGAAACAGAAATCTCCTTTACCTTGATAAAGTAACGTAGCTCAGAGGGGACAATGAGCACATCCGGACAGACGGGCATCTGGCCATAGCTCTGGAATTTCTCATAGTCCATGTTCACGTCCTCCACAGGGGGGTACAGAGGGTAGTAGCTACACACATACAGCCAGCGGTCAAAGGTGGGAAATAGTGTTAATGGGTTTATTCTGTTCAGGGGTCTTGTCTGGTTACCTCAGCTTAGACATCTAAACCTTGAGCTCACTCACCTTCTTTGGATCAGCATGTGTTTCAAGATGCGAGAGAATCTGTCTGAACCAGCAGCACTAAAACAAAGAAACCTCAGTGTCACCATAATATACCAGCTAAAGAAACCCATTGAAAACAATATATGAATACAAAAACTGCATAAAAGGCAAAAATATAACTTGCCCGGACATCACACTCACCAGCTAATCTCCTCTGCTCCCATATGGAAAAGGATGTCTGTAGAGGTTATGCCAAAGGTCACACCCTCGATGAGTAGGGTGCAGGGGTCAGGCACCAGGGTCACACGCTGTAATGTAGATAATGATAATACAGGAGCCAAAAAGGTGAGAACATCGCAACACTAAAGGACAGAACAACACCAAATACATAATTTGAGTATTACCTCTGCGTCATCCTTGATGAGGTCATGCAGAGTGAAAGGGGGTTGTGGGTAAATAAAGTGATGGTGTACATCTCTCTGCGAAGGAACCAACACCAACCGACATCCAACTCTGGAGAAACCGGACAACAAGGTTTACAACAATAGGGGCCAAGTATGAGCTAGTGATGCTGCCAGGTAGTTGTGAATGAGTTTAGCATGTCTACTTGTCTGTATAGGAGGAAAATGGAAGTAAATGCACCCTTTGGTGCCTTCAATGATGCTCCCCACACATCTGTTGAAAATCGCTTCAAACGTCTCAGTCAGCTGGGATTTCTGTAACAAATAATTTAAAATAATCACCTTCTGACAGAAGATGTCAACAAGCAAACATGGAAAAACTACTGTTGGTATAAAACACATATGGAAAAAAAAATACCTCTATCTGTTCATGCTTGGAGTCCACAAAGGGTCCCAGCTGTGTTTGGAGAGGGGAGAAAGAGCAGAATAAACATATCATACCCATACGAAAAATCAAAGCCAATCATTTACGAGTGTTATATTCAACAGACCAGTATGCAAACATCAGGGCGGTCCCTGACGATTACATTGATGATGTCAATGAGGGGGTCAAAAGTTAAGCCATCAGAAGGTGTGTAGGGTCCACAGGCCACCATCACCATCAGCTGCCCTGGTTCTAACAGAGAGCAGGAACATTAGAGTGTGTGTGTGCGCGCACACTTGCATGTGTAAGAGAATCCTTTTAGCTTTACTCCTTACTCTCTATATCCATGTCGATTTCCTGTTTGATGGGACTTGAGTAGAATGGTAGAGGGACACCCTGAAACACAAAGGATCAAACAATATAAATAAAGGTAAACTACAAACGCTCACAGACCAATTCAGTTTCAGGAGTCTTGGGTGACGCGGGGGCATGTGAAAGCTGCCCAGCCAGGCTCAAACAAAGGCTGTACTACTACCACTGTCGGTGACCAATCAAAGCAGAAAGAGAAGACTTTGTGGGGACATGTCACGGTAGGACCATCAAGCTAGCACATTTGTAGTACCGTGGTGAAAATGTTGTTATTCCATAGTACAATAAAATCATATTGCTTATTACTATGTTAAATGGAAATTGTAAGAATAGTCAAGTAATTGAGTAATGTCAGTGTGTGTGTGTGTGTGTCTCAAAGAGGGAACTTTGTTATTCTCCACTGGCTGTCTGAAAAGGCCCTGTCTTATTAGCCTCAGCATGAATATCGCTACTTAAACTGCTTTCAGTCCGAAAAGAGGCTTGATCTGGTGTTTTAGAGGAATCCCACTGACCTCATAGAGTTTAGATGCCACCAGCTTTCTCCCCGTGGTATTCATCCCCTCCATAATAACAACCTAAAGGAGAGAGGAGATATTTGACTTGACGATTCAAAAAATGCACTACTAAGGAGCCGGCAAGCTTTCTTTGACCTCTGGGTTTAATACAGGTACCTGTCCTGGGAAGAGTGAATACTCTCGCAGTTCAGTCAGGTCTACTGGCACCTGCTGCCCGCCCTGCTCTGGCCCTGCCTCCAACAGCACTGATTGGGCGTTGAGCTTCCCGTTGCTGTCACAGCACACCTGTCCCAAGACAGTCACACAGTCCTACCGGAAGAAAGACAGAAGAACTTAACACACACAGACACAAATGTCCAATTGTCCAGAGACAGCATGCACAAGAAGACACACAGGGAGCCTTCAGAAGAAACATCAGAATGACAGAAGACAGAGAGATGCTGGTTGTACCTGTGCAGGTAAAGACAAAGGGGAGAATTCTTCTATGCTGAAGTGGGTCCTCAGTTCCTCCCCCAGCAACTCAATCTTTTCTGTTAACACTGACAATGTCCAAAAAGTGAAAGTCAGTCAGCCAGCCAACCAACAAACGACAACATACTAATCAGTTAAAACTAAATGTGCATGCAATGATGCTGTAAACATTGGGGTTGTATTGGTATTAACTGATTAAGGACTTCTGTACATTTTCAAACGTGACAATCAGAAACAAATGTATTTAACTGGTATATTCACTCAATGATCAAGACAAAGAAATTCTATAATGTTGAAAGAAATGCATTTTTAACAATAAATATAAACCAGAAGAATCTTGATGAATTTTCATGGCATCTTCTTGGCCTAAGCATGCACATACTTTGCTATAACACATTTAAATAAGATGCCAAATGCTTTCAGAAGTCACATCATTACATTATTAGTCCATCAATGTGAAATTAAAGTGTCAGAATCTTCAGTACAACTAACAATTGAGTAAGGGGGTGAATATTTACCCCCTCTAATTACCTTTACTTTCATATTAAAACCATATTTGCACTTTTTAAGTGTTGTTTGTGTGGTGTGAATGAGAGAGAATCACAACTGAATCCATCTTCATTTCAGAGGTCTTTTGGGATGAACACTTGTGAAACCCACTATTATTTAAACAAAGCGGTGTGGCACTACCGTTCCGAACATCCCTCAGTCTCTGGAACATATATTTGTAGTTGTTAATCAGTGAGTCCTCTGACCCCTCCAGGAGCTCCAGCTGAGCCCCCTGCTGCTGCCCTCCTCTTCCCATCCAAGGAGTGCCTTGGACAGCCCCAAACGTAGACACCACATCCCCCCGACCTCCACGCTGACTGTACTTCTGAGACGGGGTGGAACTGCAGAGAGAAGGAACGGTTTGGGGATAAAGCAGGCTAACATGGCATATACCAAAGAACAATATAAAAGGAAGCAAAGGCTTAGTGTGTGTGTGTGTGTGAGAGAGAGAGAGAGTGTGTGTTTGTGCACGTGTGTGAATTTGTAAGAGTACCTGGGGGAAAAGCTGGCTGGGGACAGCAGCAGAACAGGGCTGGCTATAAGGGCTGCAGTCCTCTTAGACTGGGGATGTTCCGGAGTGGTGAGGCGTCGCTTCTGAGAGCCCTAAACACAGATATGTATGGCACAACAACTGATTCGATTCAACGTTGTCATCGTACAAGTCCAATAAGGCACAACGAAATGCAGCGCAAACTGATACAAACAACACGGGAGTCACATTGGCAGCGGTCAGAAATAGCGGCTGTCTCATGTAACCTCACCTTGGCCGGGGTGGAGTAAGAATCTAGAAGAGACTCCTCTTCCTCCTCAGCTTTGATTCTGGCCAGTCAAATTAAGGGGCACCAGGGACAGTCTGAGAATTTAGTTGTTTTAGCTGCCATACAAAGAAGACAAAGGGAAGTATGTACACTCAACGGTTCTGCAGCAACCCTGACTCAACACATCATTGGAGGATACAGGTCCTGTAGTGAGTTGATGTCCCTGGTTCTGTTGTGGGAATCTTCTCTTTTTGATAATCCAAGTTTAAACTTGTTCTTTTTGTTTAGAACCTGCAAAACAGGAGTAGCATTTCCAGCTATGAACACCAAACGTGTGTGAAAGAGTGCAAGAAAATCCACTGTTTTTCCTTTCTTCTACCTCATGCTCAAACTGCTCCAGGGTGTCTAGATTGAGCTTCATTCCTCCTTTGGTGGTGCTAAAAGCTACCCACTCCAAGACAATATCTTCCCCCTGCAACCTGTTACACAGACACTGCTCCAACACTAGAACATGAAGACAGGACCAAGCAGTGTTAAAATAAGCCGAGCTCTTCGATGGACAGATTATGTTAGCCAACTACAATAGGTAAGGCAGATAAAAAAATTAAAAAGCACTTACTCTTATCAAAAACCATGTCATTGTCACAAGTAATGTCGAACATTTCCAGCTCCGATTTGATGTCATATGTACTGACCGATGCCATTGTTTTACAATTACAATACTGAGCTGATCAACGTGTACGTTATCCAAAACCACTGCTCATCAAAGTAACTAAGCCAGAGATCAGGAACTGGTTAGAAAGACTACAGTAATGTTGTAAAATATTGTTGACTAGCCTACTAGCTAGATCCTTGATAACTTTGCTACAGTAGTACTTGACACATAAATACAGCTACATTTTTTTTCTTACAATTCTTCATACGCTAACAAGTTATTATCAATATATTAATACGTCGAGAGCTTGTACAATAAAATAATATTGCAAACAAAGATCACTTTCTCCGTGCACTTGTCAATGAATTATTTTTGCCGCGAAATTCGGTCACAAATGTTGGCGGACGGATTACGCGTCACAGTACTGTTCACCATAGAAATACAAAACCTAGAACAGACGGTGCGTTAATGTGTTCAATAAATTGCATACTGCCACCTAATGTTTTTTTTGAGAGCGATACTTAATTTTTTTTAGTTTTATTTTATCAGATATTTGATATCGTCTCTGCCTTAGCAAAGGGGTTTCCTCTATATTCTACAAGTTCAATTACGCTCGCACATTCAAGCTCACGTCTATTTTACATTCGTCTCTTGTTAGATAAATCTTACACATTTTATATATTTTTTAATGTTTGTAAATAGGCACATGTCGACGTTACCAATATTCAACCGTGTTGCATATTCTCAAATTTCTAAATTATTAGCGAGATAAGGTATAGTGACATTTTGTTGTCAGGTGTGCAATATATATCGTCATCTGTACACAAACCTTTTACAAGAGGCATACAATTATTGCACTGTCTGTGTAAACACGCATGGTCCATTGTCTCAAGTAAATTTTCTATTTTTAAGTCTCAAAAACTGGCCAAAAGTTTGAGGACACTTAAGAAAATAGTTATTCGTCTGGCCAGTAGTGATTCTTTCCCCGAAAAACAATCAATCAAATGTATTTATAAAGCCCTTCTTACAACAGCAGTCACAAAGTGCTTTACAGAGACACCCGGCCTTAAACCCCAAGGAGAAAACAACAGTAGTGTTGAATTTCAGTGAACACTATCTATAACTTTAACATACATAGTAATAAACATTGGTACAATAAAACATAATATTTCTTGGGTGGTCCAAAGGGTAACAAGAATTTTGCGAGATGCCATGAGAATTCCTACAAGGTGCTACCATGCTGAGCAAGCTCTTCCCTGGATTTCTTTCTCTGAAGCAAATTATCTTTACATTAGCACTGCCAGTTCAGAAGGAAAACCTGCATGATCATTGGTTAGTGGAGTTATCTGTTCATGTCCGGGATAGCTCCTTTCAGTGTGATTCAAATTCCATACTGATTACTGAACTGTCAGGTTCACTAGCATGCAGGTGTTAACTCATCACCCCTGCCTACACCTGTTTGGTTCTGTTTCCTTTCTGTGGGGGATCTTGCTCATTGCACATGGTCATTGCTATTAATTATGATATGGTGTTGATATCGTTATTAATAGTATTGTATACACAATTGTGATGTAACAGGTATATTGTATTGATCTGTGCAAAGCAACACATTATGACAAATTAAGTGGCTTTAAACAATTCTCTAAAAGTCTGTTACAATTAACTTACCGTAAGATTCCCTTCTCCTCATTTAGATTAATTCTGATACTAACTTGTGGAAAATGATTCCCCTTTATGGGCAGAGACATAAGGATCTCACCCTTAAATCCAAGAACTATGGTTGAACAGTCAGGAAATAAAGTTAATAACTGTAAAAAGGCTATTTGTAATCAATACCTTATCAAAAACCTATTAACAGCATTATCATTTTTATGAATTACTTTCTGAATTGAATACCTTCAATTTGAAATAGACTCCAACCTTGGTGTTATCCATAATAGGAGAGCTGGAACAAGTGAGGCATAAATAAGAACATATATCGAAAAGGTTGTCTAGGCCTTTAAGATTTTTATTTAAGTTGATAACTACAAACCTCCATTATCACTTACAAAATTAGATTTAACCTCAGTCAGTCTATAACAATATTTACAACACTCAAGAGTGCTCAAGAGGGTAGTAATAGCAGGATATTAACATTTCATTGCCAGTTGTGTCACTCTCGGAAGGTCTGGTGGCTGAATTGTGTGTCTGTCTGAAGAATACAGTCATAAACATTGGAATTAGTAAGTCATGAGCTCACATAGTATTGCCACTGGCACAAAAGTATTTATAATATTGAACTCTACATAAATTACAGTAGATTCACACAAGTAACAAAGTGTTAAGTTTAGCCAATTAGCTTTGCTAAGAACTGCCAAGTGAAAGTCACTTTTTAAAGTTGATATTCTATTAGCCTCTTAGACCAGGCTATGCCATTTGAGGCCTTGCTGAAGTAAGTTGAAAAGAAAATGCCTCACAGCATGTCGACACAATCAAATGACTTGCTTGGGCAGAGCTCCAACCATACAAAAGTTCAGTTTACAACAGTCCCATGCAGAGCGTGAACTAGTGGTCCTCTAATCACACTGACAACCACAACCACAAAGCGTAGTTACCATCTCCCCATAGCTAGCCACACTCAAAACGCCCCAGAGGTGTGAACACATTCACAGCCATTGATCCCAAAATAGTCATAAATTAACCTCTCTCCCAGTGTCTTTCACCATTTAAGCCAAATTCAACAAAACGATGTAAAAAAAAAAGATGGACACTACAACCATTCAAACACAATACCACTGGCACAAACACAGAGCTCCAGCAGCAAGGGAGACGTCATTAATATAAACATTTAACACAGTGACATAAGTGCATATATTTTAAGAAAACTAGGTGCGGACAGCAGGCCCTCAGATTTGTACGACTACTGGACACTACAACAGCCCTGCATCTCACTGCCCCTTGCTACTGAACACTCCAACTTTCCTGTATCTCACTGACAGATTCACAGTGGCATTTGCTGTGGGACACTGTGCGGCCAGCTGTTGCTCTCTGTAAAGACTCATGGAGAGATGCTGACAGCTCATACGTGTCCCGTACCTAAAACACACAAATCAAGACACATAACACACAGAGCCAAACAGTCACACACTGTTAGAAACAGCTGGGCTTGAAACGGATGGGAATGTCTAACGATACTCAGGCCCTGTCGGCCCAGTATCTGTAGTAGTTATGCTACCATCATGCGATCCAGACAGGCAGCTCTGAACTCCACATTGGTGCTGCTGCTCACCACACTGCTGACAGAGCTCAACATCACCGCCTGGGCAGAGACCATCTTCTCCTGAGCCTGACAGTCAAATAGATAGACCAGGCAAGAGAGACCAGATAAACACTTAGAAAAACAGACTGACTGGAGAGACAGACAAGTCAGACAGACATGTACATAGGTGTGGAAAATGTCATACCCACAGTAATTAGCAGACTGTTTGACTGGTCTGTCTGTGATTGTGGTGCTGTGATCATGTATAGACTCAGAGTACAGAGTGCCTTGCCTTGTGTCTCTGCTGCTGATCTTTCAATGTGATTTGCAGCAGTGAGTTCAGAGCTGCTATGAGTGCATCCCTGTTGTACATCAACACAGCCTCCAGGTGGAGCTCTAACAACTCTTCACTATCTGCCAGGGGAAATAATAATTACCTGAAACACTGATTACAGTAAAATGTACCAATGGAACATAACCTTAGAATGAACATAGCTGCTGTTAGGATGCGTGGTGTGAATTAATCTAATCCGTTAAACTAAGAGACAAAAATGTACTCTAACTGGTCTGCATTCCTGAGCACAGTGAGTATTAACTGGATGTTACATCATATGGTGTTGAAACTGAGTCAAACAAAAATGTGGTAAGAAGACAGATTCATATTATCTTTAACTGAACAGAGTGGTTTTTTGTTTACTTGATTTCCTTACCCATGAAGTCAGAGAGCTCAGAGTGAAAGGGGTCACAATGCTGGAAGAACAGGAACAGGGACAAAGTCTGCTTCACAGCAGGGATCCACTCCAGCTCAGTGCCCTCACACTGTGCTTTCTCTATACTGTACACAATGTCACTGCATAGAGGATCTGTCAAGCAAAGTCATGTTAAGATTATGTTGAGGGAATGACTATGTTTTGAAAGTGGACTGTTAGCTTCATCAAATGGTCTAAAGCAAATTAATAAAATAAAAAACACTTAAATCTTAATATTTCATTTTGGGCTGGATTTGTAATATGTTATTTATATGCGCAAAGGTATGTCACTCGATTTAAACTGACACGTAAAACAAATTTTCAGTGCATAGAGGAAAGGAAAACTTTCTCATTCACAAAAATATCCATTATTTACAGAACAATTATGAGTGTTGCCAAACAATATGCAGATTCCAGGATAATTTTTAAGCTGTATAAATTATACAGGAGCTTCTTAAAATGCGATATATCATTACACTGGGACTTGTTTTAATAATGAAATGATACATCATCACTACATAAACAAATAAAATCTGATACAGTTCTGCATTTAGCTTATCCCAGTACCTGATGGGGTGGAGTGTGTTGGAGTAAAAGTGAGTCCGGAGAGACCCAGCTCCTCCAGGGCTAGACAGTTAGGTAGCTGCTGTAGGAAGGCTGAGGGCCCCATTAGAGGAAGGATAATAGGGCTGTACAGCAACACGTGTCCCTGGGGTTAAGGACTTCTATACAACTGTCTAATTCAGAGTCTAGTTGTGAGTGTGTCATAGATAGATATATAAAGGATATCTGCATGCGTGTTACGCTGGTTGCCAGGTTGGGGTACCACAACACACAGGGAGCCAATACAGAGACTGGTACCAAGGTCAGCTCCCCACACAGACCCATCTCCATGGCCTCAGGCGGGATAAGTAGAGGCAACCCAATTCCTGATAGCGGGTGGGCCCTCTGGCACCACAAGCCAGTAACTACTGACAGGGGAGGCCTGAAGGTTACATGCAAACACAGCCATTGTGCTGTAAACGCTGAATGGAAGAAGTAAACAGTCTGTCCAGCCTATATGATGACGCAAAGCATCCGTGACACTACTGACTGCATGATAGAAGAAGCAACATCCATGATCACGGTCTGGTCCTTCAGCGCAAGTCTCTCTGCCTTCCCACTAAGAAACACAAAACATACCAGCATAACATTCTTTGGGAGCAAACATTTTCAAAACAGCATTCCTGAAAGCCATGATAGAGGAAAAATATACCTAAAAATCCTGCTGTACATTTCTTCGTCCAACTTAAATGTCAGGTGAATTTTCACCCCTGCATTCGTCAGGTTTAGTTTATGCAGGAAACCCTCTGTGTTTGAACGCACCATACACCTGTCCAGCGTCGTCTCAATTATCTGGACATTAAACGGAATCAAGGACACAGTCATATGGGGTTTCCAGCTCAGTGCTACACCTTTCAAATCAAAGCGAGTCACTTTGACCTGCTCAGCTGATTTCCAGACTGGACATTGGACGGAAATCAGGTGAACATCTGGAGGATTATCGGCAAATATCTGCTCAACAACTCTCCGCCATGTAGACATGCTACAAGGGGTTAAAAGCAATGTTGGAGGGCATTACCACAATAAATATATTACTCATACACCAGAAACAAAATTGCGTCATCTGGGCTATTAGGGGACTTTCCTGTTTGGAATAGAGACTGAAGTTGACCAATGTTCACTGTGAGAACCAAAATTCAGGCACTGACCAGTGGGTGTAGTGTAGCTGAGCCTGATGAGTAGCATGGTTCACCCACCTGAAGTGAGACTAAGAAGTGTAGAGTGCCATAGAGGTCAGTGAAGGCACACAGTTCCTCTGGGTCTGGGGCAGGGCCGGGGGAGGCAGACGGGGCCAATCTTTGCCAAACCTCTGACACACACAAAAAGGACTCAGTTGGCAGACAGACAGATAGCCAAGACACATTATTGGGCAAGACTAAAGGTTGCCTAGATGTTAGAGCAATGCCCTTTACGTAAATATCAAATATCCCTTTAACCTAAAGGGGATGACGTGGTCCTAATACTTAACAACCTATGCACGCAGCTATAGACATAGTGGTGAGTTGTATGTTGTGACACCAACTTAATATAACCTCATATCTGACTAATCACACCCTTTGTAGAGCAATGTACCATGTTGGACTTCTTCCATTGAGATTCCTGAGCACCAGGGTCCCGCAGCTGCAACTGTACAAATAAACACATTATTTAGGGGTCTGAGCTTATAATATCCATTATCATGACATACTTTATACTTAATACTTTTACCTTTTCTGCCTTCCTCTATATGCCTTCATTGCACATTTAGAATTGCCACTGCATTTCCCTTCATTGCGCATCTATATCCCACTTGTAACAAACACTATATTTAATACTTACTATTAAATATAGTAATTTTCTGCCCAATTCTATTTGCACTTACATGCTAACTGCATTTCGTTGTACTGTAGTTGTTCAATGACAATAACGTTGAATCTAATCTAATAAAATCAGGCTTGCTAGAATGTTCCCTATACCTGTGCAGTTCACCACCTGGCCACTGGGCAGAGTGCCGGGCGAGGACCACAAGAGGACCAGTAGTCCTCCTCCATTTAACACCACCGGCCTTTTAAGTCGTTCCCTCCCTCGGCGCGCCAGCAACATCAAAAACCGTAAAACCTAACACCCAGAAAATAACATTATAACTCGTGGTTGCCGCTAGTCGTTTTTAGGCGGTTGGTAGTACTGTAGTGTGCTAACCTTTTCTATTATTGGGCGAAGCAGGTAGAATTTAGAAGCTAGCAAATCACTGGCCAAATTTAACAGATTAACAACGCATGAAAAAATAAAACAGGCTAACTAACATTACAAAAAGCTCGGGTATAGTCATTTGTCCATTTCTATTTAAAGAAACCCACCTTTTGTATATTTTGTAGCATCTTCCCTGAGACCTCCTTCGCCAGAAGTGATATAAGGTCTAAGTAAATGTGTCAAAAAAATTTGAACACAGATAAGTGTTTGAGGGAAAAATTATAATGATTAAAGTCGCAATGGGTCTTGGGTAAATTGCGAAAACGTAGACTTTTTTTTACATAAATAAATAGTTTTCTGTTTATCATGTAAGATTATTTGCACATCAGTCACGCCTGGTGTGGTTTTAATCTTGTAGGACACAATTAATTTGAATCCTGCCATAGATTAATTCGGATTGGAATCTCGCGCCACAGAGGTGCACGTGAATGTTTTGAGAATAATTCCATACAACCTTTTTATTCCCAGTCCCTGTAGCTATGGACAATTACATGATTCATTGCCAGACTTTTGGGTAACACTTATTGGCCTGCTGTAATGTGATTTGAATTAATTGTAGGCATCTTTACTGATATTGTCCACGTGTAGCGTAATGCTGTTTTATCTATAATCTGCTAGTCTTTCTCCCTGTAGAATACCTCGGTGGGTGGCGCCACTGCTCCTTGCGGCCTCGCGACATAGGAGTGACCACGCACGGCGAAAGAAGGCCTACAGGCTTATTCAACGGACACTGGTTAGGAATTAACGGATGTTATCATAGCATTGTGTGTGAATTTTGGTAGGACAGTGTTTTTTCATTAAGAATAAGTAAGAACTGTATTTGTAGGCCTGTTGGATCTCTCTTTTCTATATAACAATAATTTTGTACCCTTAACTCATCCCCCTCCACATAGCATCATGAAGGGGTGGGCTGCCAGAAAGGTGTGGGTGACCATCCCACCTATGTCTATCCAACAGAGCTGAAGCAGTTGTTGCGAACTGTGTTCCCAGAGGATGTCTGTGATTTCCCTGACCCTTGCCATAGACAGGTGAGACAGGATGTTTATGTCAAATATGTATTTGAGATTAAATCATTCTTATGGTCTGCTCTTGACTTAAAATCGCACTAGATTTAAGTGAGTAATGGGTTGTAGTAGCCTATTGATTTCATTGTTGTCACTGCAGTGTTAATGTAAATGCTATGTTGTGTCCCTCGTGGCCTTTTGTAGGTGGTGAAGCTGACTATGAAGGACCTTGAGAGAGTTCAGACCTCTTGAAGAAAAGGGTACTTAAATAGCCACATCAATGGTTCAAATCATTCAGAGGCATTTGTTTGTTAAACGCCTTTAAGTTGCTACCACAGGGGACAACTGTTGATAAATCATTTAGTTTTCTCTCATATTAACACATCCAAATGCATGTGCACTTTTGATTTAAATGCATTTGATTCCACCTAAATCTAAACAAAGTAGAACATGCAGTTATTTTTAGCACAAATTTACAAACACATGAATCAAATTAAAAATAAACCAAACTGTTTTATTTATAGTAATTTCAGACCTGGATTTTAGATCAGATAAAAAATGTATGTATTCATCCATGAATTATTAATGTCGCTGGAAAACACTGAACTGGGGAAATTATCTTCATCTCAGTCTTACAGTCATACCACCATGGTATATTCTATGGTGGGATCATCTGGCCATGCTGTCTGATTGGATAATATAATGAAAAGTGGCGTAGAGGGAAAGATCATTTGACTGTGAAGGTGGTATGGGAACCCACATATACACTGGAACTGTGTTTGTCTAATTGCAAAATCAACTATATTTGAAACATTATACAGATTTGTCTTTCATTTGCTCAAATGAATACATTTGAAAATAACAAAATCTTACAATTGTTAAGTGGAAAAAAATTACTCAAACGTCACACTTTGCGGTTGGTCTAAATAAAGCTAGAATGCAGTGCTAAATATATATAGGACAACATTTTAAATGATTTAAGTAATAAATACATCCCTTAAAATTAATTGATTGGCACAATGTATCAATAAATTTATACAACAAGAGTGTGTGATTTTTTGTCCTTGACTAGGCTTAATCTGGTCTGCGAAACCTCCACATAGAACACAACTATAATAAATACATTTAGCAAAAAGTCAAGTAGAACAATTTTTGTCCTAGCCTAGTATTTTTATGCTTAAAAATGTGTACATTGTTTGTGCGATTTTATTCTATGCTTTCACAGTGAAGGCAAGTCGTGCCCCTCATTTCCCCTCCTTCTCCGACCACTCTTTGTATCCTCCAGCATAGTTGACAGCCCTGAAAAAATAAAATGATGATATTATAATGTACACATTTTTGTGTGGTGTCAGAGCTGTATCTTAAGGTAAAATCTCATACTTTTGGAATCCCAGACGTAGTGCTCTGTCAGTGGCCAGGCCTCCTCGACGGCCCACCTGACAGTAAAACACCAGCTCAGGGGCATCCAGGGGGGGCTTTGGCACCCCGTATTTTGCCTGGAAGCTAACAGGGTCCAGTGCTAGGGCACTCTCCACTGAATCGACTACAACAGAAGACACAGGTTCACAATAATGAATAATGTATAATGCAATAAAAACATCAAAATACTCTGCTCAATAACTAATAGGATAAATCCTGTTTTGCTGATATTTGGTTAAATTATACTAGCCTAGCTGACCCCAGACTCAATGTTATCTTGACTTCTCTCCCTGCGCTGTGATTCACATATTTAGCATCAGCCAGGCTAAAATTATACCCATGGGAATTTGGCTTTAACATGTTTGTGGAAAACAGACATTCCACATAACATTCCAAACGGACTGGAAAGCATAACTTAAACTTATACATTTTAGTGTAAAGTTCACCTGGAATATGGATGGATCCTGGAATGTGTCCTTTGTCAACCTCCTCCTTGGTCCTGACATCAACCACCACCAGACCCTCACTGTTCTTGGCCAGGAGGGCCTTTAGGTCAGAATACGAGATCTCCTTATCTGTCAGAGATGAGGTTAGCTTGGTACAGATAATGTGACTTAAGAAACTTAACTTCTTTTATCTCACTAATCTACACACAATACACAACCGAAACTATTTATCAAAAATACCAAACTTAAATATCACCATTCAGTATTAAAATAAAGAGGTTCTTGCCGGATAATGGTCCAGGCAATAACTGTTTCTTGAATAATTAAACATGTTAAGGAAACAATAATTATTATTCTACAGGTCAGTGAGATTCCAAGGTGTTGCTAAACATTGAGAAAATATAAAACCTGTAAAACCTGATATAACAGCACATGCCTGGCAATCACCGTCAAACCAATAGTCAGCAATATCACAGACTAAATCAATGAATAAAGAATAATAGATTTAAAACAACTTAATGGTTCACATTAATGGTTCCCAACGCCAGGTGGTCAGGTATGAAATATAACAGAAACGCAGATCGAACGAAAATACGTAATAAGGTAGAATACGATAATAGCCAGCCAACGGACTCACCTGAGTTTGCCATATCAGTTACTAGTGCGCAAAACTGCGCATTTGAATGTAATATTTTCATGTACCACATTATTTCCTCTTTCATTCTAAGGTAAGTGTTCGAGCGGTAACTATTGGGTCAGATTCTGTAAAAGGAGGGACTTCTGACAGTTGTATTGACGCTATAACCAATCAGACCGATTGTTCAGCTCCCGGTTCATCCAGTTTAACAGTTTCAAAATAAAAGTTGCATAACTTGTACATGGAACGAATTTCTTCAAGCATTATTTATGATTTTGCTATTAACATTGTAATTTCGATTAAAAACAATTACAAATCACGCATAATCTCAGACACAAATATAAAAAAACTGTTTAATTAATAATAACAAAATGCTTTTGTTATTCATCACAAGGATTCTGACCTTTTGTTTATTTATACACGAAACTACTAGAACTCTATCCTGTCATGACCCTACAGTATACAAGTTAGTTTGCCAGCAAACAACCTGCAATCTTTTTAGTCACAAAGCATACTAAGCTTTTGTTAGGGATATTAAGTCCACCAGTGTCCAAAGTTCTTAAGAAATTTCCAAAATCAGGGCAAGATTCTGAACCACATGGCAACTTCAGCCACTTTGTCCTGTCTTGTGTTTTGTTGTATGTATTTTTTTTAAATGCAATTTTCTCCAAAGCCCTGCCTGTGCGACTGAATCACTGTACCGTGTCTAATCCCAAAAAGGGATCACAGCGTTCCTCCCCTGCTATAGGAGGGATTCCCCAGCCCTTCTGCTGAGTCTCCCCCTGATCTCCCACATGTCTGTCTCCTCCAGAAGATCAGTGCAATCAAAGAGAGGAGCAAGAGGAACCCCAGCCCTCCTCCGATCACCCCAGCCCTCAGGGCCAGGTTGGTAGCCTCTTCGGGGTCGTAGCGCAGGCAGGACAGCTCAGAATGGGCACTGATTCCTGCAATGTTAATCGCCTCCACACACACCTTGACGCCTGCTTCAAGTTCCCCCAGGACGCCACTCCGAGAATCAGCCCCAAAATGGAGAGGACGTTCCTTTCCATGTTCAATCACAACCCGGTACCCAGATACTACAGAGGATGGGGCACACCACCGTATCTCTGCTCTCCCATCAGCCCCCGGTCCTAGCTTCTGGAGTTGTGGAGAATGAGGGGGTTTATCCTCCCCACTCAGCCCAGGGCACAGGCAACCAATCTGGGATGAGAGCTGGGAGCAAGGGATCTGGTTGTCCTGGCAGGGGTGGTAGTCACAGGGCTTCAACGGACTGGGAAGCGGGGTAGATGCTGATGCAGCCTTGCTGTAATTGGGAGGGGAATGGGAAGAATCCTCCTCAGCATTGTAATCTTCGTCATAGTTGAAACCCACCTCGGTATTGTATTGGATCTTGGGGTGTGTGACTGGTGAGGAGGTGGGGACAGCATGCGTGAACAGGAGGCAGGTGGGAAGCAGGTCAGGAGTCAGTAGTAGTAGGAGCAGTGCAGCTGAGTACCAGCAGAATGACATCATCTCTATGGAATAGAAACTGTAAGATTACAAGTACCATTAGTAAGGATCTCAGGAACATAAAAATGAAAATACAAACAGATACAGATAATTAAACATGATGAATGCTGTTTCTACAAAGATGAACTCTTCTAAATTGAGAAGTGCATGTGGTTCATGTACTTGTATCAACAGTTTTACCATGTATTTAAAAGGTTAAAGCTTTAATAATGAACATGCTATGGCTCAGATGTATAACTACTAATAAACAGACTTCTACAGTTAGTGCTTTCTTCTAAGCGGGCTGATTGCCTAGCAAATCTGTGGGAACCCAAGCTAAAATCTCAATACAAGTACTCCTCCTTCTAGCCTCAACACACTGTACTTTCAGTTGTAGAATAACACATCATTAAAATAGTTGTAAGCATTTATTTGAGTTGGTCTTGACTTTATGATATCATTAAGTATTTTTGTATTCACAAGACATTGAGGAAGATTAGTAGTCTTTCTCAAAGCTATCACCATAGCAACCCAGTGAAACTTAACAAGAAAAATAAATGTGAGTAGTTAACCGTTTACTATACCTTATTTAAAGAAAGGATCTTATGTCACTTCCCGATCTTACTTCGCACTCTTCTTTCTACTTTTCGTAACAACCACAATGTCCTTCTCTCTCCGTGCCAGAGTCTTCTTTTATTTCTACTGCATGTTCCCCTCCCTTTTAACACCCCCTCTGTTTCTTCCCTCTAGGCCTCTCTCTCTCTGCCCTGCTCATTCATTGCCTTCTGTGCTCTTTTAGGAGGAGAGGCTGTACTGTTCATGAGTGTCCCTCCTTGCATACTAATATACTAATCAGTAGCAGTAAGCAAGCTTGAGCTTGTATGTGTGTCACAATTATTTTGTGTAAAGTCATGGCATTATATAGTATGTTGGCTGGCATAATTGTATGACTATGTGGTTATGTTTTTGTATATGTAATGTATGTAGAGTAGAACACACATTTTGGATCAGGTGATATGAAATGTGTTATTTCAATTTTGTGTTTAAACTTTATTATACTAGTTCAGAATATATTATTATTTACCATGGTAAAAGGCAAAAGGCTTCTTGTGGGAAAGGGATTGAAAGGAAACGTACAACCCTGACAGCGTGGACAGGACACAGTGGCATCAGCACAGTCACATCAGCAGACATACGCTGACAAATAAATGTACTTCCTGCAGGGAAGTACATTTAAACACCAACTTGCTACAAGAAAGGAGAAGCATTGGTACAAGGTAAAATAAGGGCAGACATAAGCTAAAGGGAAGCAGAGACAAAGCACACCACAACGAGAAGGAACATTGCGTGGCAACAATGCACATCACTGCATCACAAGACCACAATACATGAAAAACTTAAGCAATTCATTTGCATAACACCTACAACTGTCTGTGAAAATCTCCAAGTCTGAGAACCTGAAAGAGAGGATTTCGGGGGAACGCTCTTATCTCTAGCTGCAGGGAAGGGAAAAGAGCATTTGACTCACGGTCACATACCGACACTTACGGGAGTGTGCGGGTGTGAGTAAGGGTGAGTGCATAAGTGTGCGGGTGTGTGTGAGGGAGTGAATGTCTGACTGTTTATTGTCAAAATCCCCATGGCGTGCATTGTTGCTGTCCTGACGAAGGGGAGGACAGATGTGTCTCCAGTCCATTTACGGAGGAGAGCTGGCAAAGTGGATAGGCTGGGACATGATAGCGGTACCAGCACTCTCTGAGAGGGTTAAGATCGCAGAGAGATAAAGAGGCTCGAAATCAGATCAGGAATCAACTACCATTCTGTTCCTGTTCTACAATCCAAAAACGCAATACTTTGCCTTTATCCATAGTTACACAATAAAGACTACAGATCACCACAAACCGATAACCCACACCCTGAAAAGTGTTTTGTTAAATATACTACTTCCAGGCAAATCATCTTGGCAATAACATGCACTTACCTAATACTACCTTCAAAATGTTACCTTAAAGTTTCAACTACATGTGACTCTTCTCAAAAGAGAGCAAGCGAGGGCAAAGCACTACTTATTTAACTGTACGTGTGTATTCCAACATTACATGGTTGATTCTGTTTTTAATATCTTCTTTAGTCTTGTTAAAAACATAACCAGAATATCTATTGCATGGATCACTGTCTGATATTACTGCTAAGGCAGCAGGCCTTGAAAAAGCCTTTCATTTTCATACTAATACATTTAGTATTATTTTTTATTTTGATGAATAGCCAACAAAGGGGAAATGCCTCATGTACTTTTCCATAGAGCAGTCTAGACTGTCATGGACATCAGTGCTGTCTGGTCACATACCCTCAGATGGGATTGTCTAGCACTGTATGGAAGACAGGACTGTTTTGTCTGCAAGGTTTTTCTTGCTGCGTCACTGTGACTGTGCTGACTACAGGTGTGACGGTTAGGGGCACACCTTACAAAACACACCCCCAGGAAAACTTCAGCTATGGAATACAGCGAGAAAATATTCATTGATTTCTGTTGTTTAGCTGACAGACATTCATGAGTGAATGGAATCACAGAACAAACCAACCCTTTCTGAACACTTAGGGAAACGACTAGTGTTATGAACCACAGTGTGATAAGGTTTCACCCACCCCTACTGGCAGCAGCATGTTCAGGCATGCTGAAAACCAGTTACACTGCACACCTCTCTCCCCCCTTCATCCCTCTTTCTCGTTTTTCGCTCTCACCCGGGTGCTCTGGGTCTCTTTCATCGTGTCTCTCCGACATAACATGTCTTTTTTCCCATTCACCCCCTCAGTCACACACACCCAGTCATATTATCTCAGGTACAGACAGCATATGTTAAGGAGCCGTGTTGAAAATGCCTGCCTCCAGACTTCATGTGGTTACACAACGTCTCAGTCATGCCTGGACCACCCGCCCCCACCTCTCAGAGGAATTCAAGAATCCAACAGGAAATCCCTGACCAACTTTCTTTTGCCCTCCCAAACTTTGACCCCTGATGATACACGAACTGCTGAGAGGTTCTAAAAACAGAGCTTATTACTGATTTATTTATAGGATTCATAAAGGAATGAGTTGTTGCTCCCACAGATATCCTATTATATATTTATATAATTATAAGATTTATAATTCATCATAGAATTTTGTCCCATGCTTAGCAAATATATTCCTTCATTGGTTTAGCATCTTTCATTCCTTGGTCTGTGTACCTACTTTAAAAGGGGAACTTTCATTTCTTATATCCATTTTGTACTTAACTGCATGATCAAAATCAGATTTGGATTTTTTGCTTGACATACCAAGAATACAGCCATAGGTTTTTAATTGACTTTAAGACAGGAGATCAATATGGACATTGCATGATGTTGAAATTGTTACCAAATACCTTTTCTGTAGATTTTGATAGGTAGTTTGTGTAACTGTCTTGCTCAAACGTACTCTTGTGGCCCCCTGGCACATACTGGGTAAGGTTAACCATTCCAACAGTGGCCCCATGCAAACATTCAAGGATTTATTGGGGCTGAAGCCCTTGAGCCCAAGTCCATAGGGGGCCTGGGAGTTGGATACAATAATTTTTAATGAACACTGTGTAGTACATGTATATATATAGAGTATATTTTACTTCACTTACCAAATGTTAACAAATAAATTGAAATTTGGACACTAAATCATCAGGGTGATACTACCTGTAACATTACCAAATGCTCTCTTACCTTGGGCACTTCTTTGTATCAACAAATGTCACATTCATGTGTTTTAGCACATAATTTCGTAGAAAATATTTGCCATAACATGTAATCTTCCAGCTATTGCTTCAGGGAAATTCTGTAGAATACTTCACATATAAAGCATACAAAAGGTGGTGAAACCACAAGCTTCTGAAGCCAAAATATGTTTTGGGGCACCAGTAAAGAAAATAGATTTGATCCTGCATGATTGGGACAGCCAAGCGGTGATTAGACGTGACATGACAAGTGCCTTGATTAATACCTGTGCCATTTCCTGTGTGAGGTGAGGTCGTCCTCTATGAATGTCATAGAGCATGAACCTGCATGAGAGACTAACTACCACCTTGATTTCCAAGGAGAATTTAAGGTAGAACCGTTTTCTTGATTAAGTCTCAGGACAACCACACAACATTTGAACTTTTGAAGCTAATATGATACATCCAAACCTATCCAATCAACAATCATTATGGATTTTACAGATATTATAACGCTGAAAGGACACTGACAAACAAAACATTATTTCAGTTACTCTTTAAAAAAATAGGGTTTCTAAAGTTTGGGGAGAATTGGTCAGGGATTCCACTATTGCGATGCCAAGAGAAAGACCTTTGACTGGACTGAGCTGGAGCTACTCTCCCATAGGTGTGGGATGCCCAAGAGATCAGAGCTGGCAGAACGAAAAGCTTGGACGGGTATACAGTGGTGTGGCAGATTACAAGGAGAGGTGAGGGGAGTGGTAATTAAAGGAAGGTATCTTGCGTCTCGTTGGCTCCACCCCGAGCCTTATAGGGACTTCCTCTTCCAACACAGACAGGCTGGGATTAATTGGGTGATTAGGTACTGGAGGGAAAAAGGGAAGCAGGTGGTTTTTGAAGAGGAGAGAGAGGGGAGAAAACAAAGTGGGACAGCGTGTAGAGAGTAGTGACGAGAATATAGAACTGTGTGACTACGTGGTGTGACCTGGACTGGCTGACTAACCCCGTGTACCGAACTGTTTTGGATGAGGACCTGTTTGTGGATTACCTGTGGACTACCTGTGGATAAAAGATGATGAGAACGGATTGTGGACGGTGAAGTAGTGGCAAAATCCCCTCCTACGCTGTGAATTATCCTTAATAAACTTTCCAACTGTGTTCAACTGTACTCCTAGTGCCGGCTTCTGTTATTGAGCTGGTGATGTGGAAGCCCACACCCCTGGGCTTGCAACAGTGGATATAAAAAGTCTACACACCTCTGTGAAAATGCCAGGTTCTTGTGATGTAAAAGAATGAGACAAAGATAAATCATGTCAGAACTTTTTTCCACTTTTAATGTGACCAATAATGTGAACAATTCAATGTAAAAACAAACTGAAATCTTCAAGGGGGACAAATGAAAAATAATAACCTGGTTGTGTAAGTGTGCACACCCTCTTATAACTGTGGCTGTGTTCAGAATTAACCAATCACATTCAAACTCATGTTAAATAGAAGTCATAACACACCTGCCATCATTTAAAGTGACTCTGATTAATCACAGCTGTTCTAGTAGGATTTTCCTGACATTCTCTTAGTTGCATCTCAGAGCAAAAACCATGGTCCACAGATTGCTTCCAAAGCATCAGAGGGATCTCATTGTTGAAAGATATCAGTCAGGAAAGGGTACAAAAGGATTTCCAAAGCATTAGATATACTATGGAACACAGTGAAGACAGTCATCATCAATTGGAGAAAATATGGCACAACAGAGACATTACCAAGAACTGCAGGAATTTCTGGCAAGTACTGGCCCAAAAAGAGTGCTGTAATAAAATCACAAGGTGCTTCAACAAAGTATTAGTTTATGGGTATGCACAGTTATGCAACCAGATTATTGAGAGTTTTTTATTTTTCCCCCTCAAAGATTTCAGTTTGTTTTTCAATTGAATTGTTCACATTATAGGTCACATTAAATGTGGAAAAGGTTCTGAAATGATTTATCTTTGTCTCATTCTTTTACATCACAAGAACCTGGCATTTTAACAGGTTTGTGTAGACTTATATCCATTGGATAAGGTTTGAGTATAGCCTGGAGATGAGGAAGGGCAATTCCCTTTAGTAGATGCAAGATTCAATGGGAAGCCCAGTCAAGAGGGTTCAGGAGTGGTGACATGGGAGAACGGCAGGTTTTTGACATAGGGACTGACAGGGCTGTCCAGGGTCATGCCACAACATCTTGGAGGGGACCCTGCACTTAAAGATCACTCCCACAAGTGACAGGCAAGATTTCTCAGGTTGTTAAGTAACTTGCTAACGGCATACATTGTTTGATAATTCAGTGGAAATAACCCTAGATTTATACATCAGAAATATCATAGAACAGTTTGATTACCACTCATCATTTTCATAGCCAGGGTTAGAGTTTTGCCTTTTTAATGCATTTCAAACTATTCTACCTTAACATTGATGTACTACTGCAAAACAGCCAGCAATGGTAGACGGTTGAGAGACTGTCATGTCCTGGCTGTGCCCCTAGCCATCTCTGCGCTGGGCTCGGGGCATAGCCAGGACAGGACAGGAGGTGGCCTTTAGCCACCTCTACTCCTTTTTTTTGGTTTCCCCAATTGGAGGCAGGTGTTAGTCATTGCCTCCAATTGGGGACCCTATTTAAGTTTAGTTTGTAGGCCCCAAGGCGTGGTTCATTTTGGTTTTGTTTATCCTGTGTAAGGAATACCCACGTCACTGGTTGCTGCTTTTTGTTTTGTTGGAGTCCTGCATTCTTTATTTTGTATTAAATGGATTACCTTACCTACCTCTACTCTGCGCCTGTGTCCTCTTCATCCCACGACCGTGACAGAATGAACCACCACAAAGGGACACGGCAGAAATGGACGGTAGGGGAACTCCTCGGTTGGCCTGACAGCGACACTGAGGAGGAGGAGGAGAACCCCTACCGTCCCCTGCGGCACACCGGGCCAACACAGCGTCCACCCACAAGGAGACGTCGAAAGAGGCGACGGAAGCAAACCTCCGTGTGTCCGCCCCAAGAATTTCTTGGGGGGGTGCCGTGGAGGCAAGCGGAGTGGCAGGACGCGGCCGTGCCACCCGTGCTCACGTGTGGGGTAGTCCAGGTGCCCCAGCCCTGCCCGGTGCCAGCTCCTAGGCGTCGGGCAACAACGCCGGTGGGGCCTATGAGGGCTTTCCCTGATGTAGGGAGGTGCGAGGACTGGTGGGGCTATTGGGACCCGCCGTACCGGTTCTCGCAGCCAGCGACCCCTGCTGCCCGGGAGCCGCAGCCGGCGCCGCCAGCGCCCCACACTGCCCGGGAGCCGCAGCCAGCGCCCCCCGCTGCCCGGGAGCCGCAGCCAGCGCCCCCCGCTGCCCGGGAGCCGCAGCCTGCGCCCCCCGCTGCCCGGAAGCCGCAGCCTGCGCCCCCCGCTGCCCGGAAGCCGCAGCCTGCGCCCCCCGCTGCCCGGAAGCCGCAGCCTGCGCCCCCCGCTGCCCGGAAGCCGCAGCCTGCGCCCCCCGCTGCCCGGGAGCCGCAGCCAGCGCCCCCCGCTGCCTGGGAGCAGCAGCCAGCGCCCCCCGCTGCCCGGGAGCCGCAGCCAGCGCTCCCCGCTCCCTGGGAGCCGCAGCCAGCGCCGCCAGCAACCCCTGCTGCTTGGGAGCCGCAGCTAGCGCCCCCCGCTGCTTGGGAGCTGCAGCCAGCGTCCCCCGCTGCCTGGGAGCCGCAGCCAGCGCCACCAGCGCCCCCTGCTGCCCGGGAGCCGCAGCCAGCGCCCCCCGCTGCCCGGGAGCCGCAGCCAGCGCCGCCAGCGCCCCCTGCTGCCCGGGAGCCGCAGCCAGCGTCCCCCGCTGCCTGGGAGCCGCAGCCAGCGCTCCCCGCTGCTTGGGAGCCGCAGCCAGCGTCCCCTGCTGCTTGGGAGCCGCAGCCAGCGCCCCCCGCTGCTTGGGAGCCGCAGCCAGCGTTCCCCGCTGCCTGGGAGCCGCAGTCAGCGCCGCCAGCGCCCCCCGCTGCCCAGTGGCCGCAGCCGCCAGCGCCCCCCGCTGCCCAGTGGCCGCAGCCGCCAGCTCCCCCCGCTGCCCAGTGGCCGCAGCCGCCAGCTCCTCCCGCTGCCCAGTGGCCGCAGCCGCCAGCTCCTCCCGCTGCCCAGTGGCCGCAGCCGCCAGCTCCTCCCGCTGCCCAGTGGCCGCAGCCGCCAGCTCCTCCCGCTGCCCAGTGGCCGCAGCCGCCAGCTCCTCCCGCTGCCCAGTGGCCGCAGCCGCCAGCTCCTCCCGCTGCCCAGTGGCCTCAGCCGCCAGCTCCTCCCGCTGCCCAGTGGCCTCAGCCGCCAGCTCCACCCGCTGCCCAGTGGCCTCAGCCGCCAGCTCCTCCCGCTGCCCTGTTTTCGCCGCCGCCAGGACCCGCCGTGGACTGGCCGCCGCCGCCCGGGCCCGCGGATGACTGGCCGCCGCCGCCCGGGCCCGCGGATGACTGGCCGCCGCCGCCGCCCGGGCCCGCGGATGACTGGCCGCCGCCGCCGCCGCCCGGGCCCGCGGATGACTGGCCGCCGCCGCCCTGAAAATTTGAATATTACTTAAAATTTTAATTTCCTTCATCAAGACCTGATGTGTGATTTAAGTGTTCCATACATTTTTTTGAGCAGTGTGGAACACATTACACTATAAGATGTAGGAGGTTACTCATCAAACATACAGGTGCTGGTCATAAAACTAGAATATCATCAAAAAGTTTATTTATTTCAGTAATTCCATTAAAAAGAAATTACTTTTATATTATATTCATTCATTACACACAGACTGATATATTTCAAATGTTTATTTCTTTTAATTGTGATGAAAATAAATAAACTAAAGAAAATCCCAAATTCAGTATCTCTGAAAATGAGAATATTACTTAAGACCAATACAAAAAAAATATTTTTAGAAATGTTGGCCAACTGAAAAGTATGAACATGAAAAGTATGAGCATGTACAGCACTCAATACTTAGTTGGGGCTCCTTTTGCCTGAATTACTGCAGCAATGTGGTGTGGCATGGAGTCGATCAGTCTGTGGCACTACTCAGGTGTTATCAGAGCCCAGGATGCTCTGATAGTGGCCTTCAGCTCTTCTGCATTGTTGGGTCTGGCGTATCGCATCTTCCTCTTCACAATACCCCATAGATTTTCTAAAGGTCAGGCAAGTTTGCTGGCCAATTAAGAACAGGGATACCATTGTCCTTAAACCAGGTACTGGTAGCTTTGGCACTGTGTGCAGGTGCCAAGTCCTGTTGGAAAATGAAATCTGCATCTCCATAAAGTTGGTCAGCAGCAGGAAGCATGAAGTGCTCTAAAACATCCTGGTAGATGGCTGCGTTGACCTTGGACCTCAGAAAACACAGTGGACCAACACCAGCAGATGACATGGCACCCCAAACCATCAATGACTGTGGAAACTTTACACTGGACTTCAAGCTGGGACCTTGATTTCCAAAGGAAATGCAAAATGTACTTTCATCAGAGAACATAACTCAGCAGCAGTCCAGTCCTTTTTGTCTTTAGCCCAGACGAGACACTTCTGACGCTGTGTCTTGTTCAAGAGTGGCTTGACACAAGGAATGCGACAGCTGAAACCCATGTCTTGCATACGTCTGTGCGTGGTGGTTCTTGAAGCACTGAGTCCAGCTGCAGTCCACTCTTTGTGAATCTCCCCCACATTTTTGAATGGGTTTTGTTTCAAAATCCTCTCCAGGGTGCAGTTATCCCTATTGCTTGTACACTTTTTTCTACCCCATCTTTTCCTTGCCTTCACCTCTTTATTAATGTGCTTGGACACAGAGCTCTGTGAACAGCCAGCCTCTTTAGCTATGACCTTTTGTGTCTTGCCAGGTGTCAATGGTCGTCAGTTGGACAGCTGTCAAGTCAGCAGTCTTCCATGATTGTGTTGCCTACAGAACTAGACTGAGTTAATTAGCTGAATATTGGGAAAAGGTTTTGAGTTAATTAGCTGATTAGAGTGTGGCACAAGGTGTCTTCAATATTGAACTTTTTCCCAATATTCTAATTTTCTGAGATACTGAATTTGGGGTTTTCATTAGTTGTCAGTTATAATCATCAAAATTAAAAGAAATAAACACTTGAAATATATCAGTATGTGTGAAATTAATGTATACATTATACAAGTTTCACTTTTTGAATGGAATTACTGAAATAAAACAACTTTTGATGATATTCTAATTTTATGACCAGAACCAGCAGAGTAAATATTAAAGTATTATAAAGTGTACCTTTATAACAGTAACGTAGGTCTTTTCCTTTATTTGTTGGCATACACACAACAGCCATGTGTACTGTTTTTAATTGGGTCTGGGACAGTCTCTCAACCAATGATGATATTCAAATTTTATGACCAGTACCTGTATATATACAGCTATGACTCTGTAACAGAGGCGAGAAAGGCTGATAAAGATCTTAACAGATAATTTTGCTTGCTGATTAGGAACTGTTTGAGTTAGAAACGTTATTATTATAATTGTAATGTGTATTTATTTATTTTTTCTAAATCATTATATTATTTAAAAAATATTTATGTAAAGCCTTTGAAAGCTGGTCAAACAAAAGTAAATTAGTATAGTGAGTGCGCCATGGGAAAGTTGATTTGAATATGTACTGTTGCTGCAATTCACCTAGCTACCACATTTTGGAGATTTGGCTGTCGCTAAAGCACTAGCTAGAAGACTTCCAGGTTCATCAAACATCAACTTGGGAATAAAATCTCCTTTAAATAACATCCTCCCGGCCGTAGCCATGCTAAAGTCTGAGAACTTTTTTAGAGCAAAGCCTAAAGCTTAACCAAATAGGCTAAATCTCATTATAGGTGATGTAAGATTTCCATGTATTTTCTAGCAAGATAGGCTAAGATAATGTGAAAGGCTACATTGGTGGAATGAAACAAAGAAGTCAGTTGCAATAAATGTGATACAAAGTTCCGTTGAAAAATGTTTAAATAGGGAGAAACGGTAGCCTATTAAAGTTGTAACTTTAGTAGTTGTAACAATGCAGTCGATTGCAGGTAAAGTGCCGTCAACACCATTTATCGAGTTACTGCGCTTTCCACTGTGGGCTAGGTCAAATAGTTTGGCCATAGAGAAGGTTAGAGTACGCATTCCTATACCTTTTCGGAGCTTTAGCTCGGATGATTTCGTCAAACACATCCGGGGTGTTTTTAAAGGGATGTCATTAAAGGGAAATAACAATGAATATCTAAGATTTATCTAAATTCATAAATCGCCTGTTGTAATTGTTGGATTATTTATTTATGCACACAAATCAGGGAGAGCATGGCCGATTTGATAGAATTCTACATTAATTGTATAGCTTTCATTCTGACACAACTTTTGTTTTAAACACAGAGAATCATTTTTTTCCGAAACATTTATCAAATCACTTTTTAAGGTGGAGAGCAATATAACACTAAGACGCTGCACTCGCCCCTGCTTGACCATGCTCTCCCCGATTGAGAGTTGTGTGCATAGAGAGACAGTTAAACAATAAATGTAAGTGATTCATGAACTTAAATAGATCTTAGATATTAATTTGCTAATCCCCTTTAACACAGCTGTGATCGTGATAAGAAACTGCCAAAGTTGATTACGTCTTAATTTTCACAGTGCACACTTTATTTCAACTGTGCAGGGTTGCATGTTATGTTTTGACATGATTTTACCTGGGTCATCAGGAAATGAAGCTGAAAGTCCAACCCAGCTAACCTAGGGCAGGTTTGGGTCAATATAAATCCCACCCCGTGCACTACATGAAATTGATTGATGCCTTCAATGGCGTTGTCCATGCCAAACAGTATTTTGACCACTTGAGTCCTCTAACCCTCTCTATGTTTTTTGTAGAAACAGCAGAAGGGGTGGGGAGACATTCGAGTCTTTCCGTAATCTCGTCCGGCAGGAATTTTAAATCCATCCCTGAGCTCGGCCATTGGTAACCGGGTCATTGGAGGCGGGGGCAAGCGTGCTGAATGAAGGTTATTTTCTGTGTTTACATTGTGGTCGTGAACGCTCCAGGTCGAGAGATTCAGATTTTGCATCGTAGCTCTTGTTGAATAGGTTTTATAAACATTAAGCAAAATGAAGGAGGAGCCGATGCTAATTTTTTTACAGATTACGGGATTTGGACCACGACTGGACGGCTGCGACTCAGCGCGAGGACGAGATTGAGGTTGGCGAATAGCAGACGTTTTGACAGGTTGATTCACATTTGCACCGAGCAGGAAAGCGAACGTGACAATTTTACATGCTGTAGTAATAAACCATGAAATACTTGCCAATCGCGTCACTTCTGAAGTTGATTCAGTGATTTAACTTTGACTAGAATTCTTGGAAGAACAGAGGAGCGAGAAACCCATTCTGTCTACTTATTTTGTAAAATAACATCTCATCATTCAATCCGCTACTCTCGCTGTCTGCCGGGGTCTGATGCCTGAGCGATGCACGTGCACCCAGAACACAACTGTATCCCCTCTACTGTACAGGAGACGGTGGGGATCAACGGGATAGGAGAGAGTCAGACCAATGAGCAACCATCTAGCGGCAAGCTGCCGGCCGAACATTGTGATGCTACAGAAGATTCTGAAATGGAGCAGAAAGGTGGTTCTCCACAAGACCAGGAGAAACAGCCAGAACCGAAGGACCAAGGATTGGACCAGAGAGATGTCGAATATAATATCACACACGACGACAGTACTCTCCAGCTTATCGAGGCTCAACGCCTCGATAGTAAACCAGATGTGTCCCCGGATTCTGATTCTCAGTCCCCGGTACCGTTATCAGGCCAGAACCCAGGGTTCGTCCCGCCAGAAGGCGGGTTTGGATGGTTAGTTGTTTTCGCTGCTACTTGGTGTAATGGATCCATCTTCGGGATACAGAACTCATTCGGTATACTCCACATGATGCTCGCGAAAGACCACTCATCGCAGTTCAAAACAGGTACGTTTTTCCTGTAACTGTTGCACTAAGTTACTGATGCTAACTTATTTATTGAAAGTGAGTTGGGTGAAAAAATTTGATGCAGAAAGCAAATATTCATCATATACATTATATTTCCTCTTAAATCCTTAGAAACTAGACAACTTCAGATATGTTAAAGGGGTAATCCACCCCAAACCCCACATTCCTGTGATATACATAGTTAAATAATGCTAATATATATAACAATATATATTGTTAATTCATTCGTTATTTCATAGTTATAACAAGTTAGCAAACAACATGAAATTGGTTGAAGAAGTATTTTGAGATATTGACTACAAAACCCACACTGCAACACTCTCTACACAGGCTCTGGCTGGCTTGCTTGGTTATTAGAAAATATATATCAACACAATAATAGAAAGCAAATATAAATATGTTAAATAGTTAAACATGTTAAATAGAAAAATTGCTTAATCAATGAATGGAGGAATGTATAACATTTTCTCCTAGCAGACAGAAGAATTGCATTCAGGTTATCATGCTTGATTGCTGAGCCAGTGTTACACATAATGCACTGTGCAACTCATTGACAATGTATGGGTAACAAAACCAAAGCATGTTATAGGATTTCAGTGAATTTTCCAATCTCCCCATAAGTATCTTTTGTCTGAAAGCAGAGCTAAATGCACAAACTAGTCATGCTAGTTGTAAGAAGAAAGCATGTATCTGGCAAAGATACCCAGCCTAAAACACTAACGAGCAAGCATCAACAAGAAATGTATGCACAGTGGCTAGGAAAAATTGACAATTAGGGTTGGAACCTATGACGAAACCTAGAGAGGAGCTGGACTCTGAGGGATGGCCAATCATCTTCGGGCTGTGCCAGGTGAAGATTATACATTACCTTTGGTAGGTCACATTAATATTTATGCATGATCAGATGACCTGGGGGTCAATGAAAACAGGGGGGCTTTGTCCTGAGAAATAATCCAGATAAGATGCACAACCAAATAAATGGACAAGGAAAGGGACAATCAGGTCGGCTGTGGACAGTGTCAGCAGGAGGCATCAGGACAGTAACTAGATCTGTAACACAACCTGATGTACTTTGGAAAGGGACTGCTAAGATTCGTCAGGCCTCATGTCCTCCTAAGATTCAACAGGACACCAGAGAAATTAGGGGGAGCTTTCCTTCGATCCAAATGGATCTCTCCGCATAGAATTCGGGCTGACACTTGTTCCCTAGCACATTAACAATTTAAATTAAAAAATAGGGACTTAGGTAGTCTGAAGACACTGAGACCCTGCCCAAAGATAATCCCAGACCAATCCAAGAACCACCCGGCAGGAAATAGCTTCACCCACTTTGCCAAGCACTATGTTATGAAACGGACACCAGCCAGCCGCAAACCACCCTGAGACAGGGCCGAGTATAGCCCATAAAATCCTCTCTCATCGCATGAATGCTAGGCGCTGCCATGGGTAACATGATTAAGCCTGTGACTTGCGTTCGAGAGAGGATAACAGGAGTAAGCCCCCGGATAGCATTGGAAGGAGGATAACGCAATTGAGAGAGGGGAGCCCAACAGGCAAAGATTTGTCATGACCTTTTAGACGGAGGGATTTTTTTCTAGACAGGAGTAAGCACATTATCTCATGACTGATTTGGTGATCTGTAGTACAGGTAATTGTTTTAAAAGCTTTATAACATTTCGTAGTGTGTTATCCCCATCTCCTTTCCCAAGAGTTTAACACAATGATGAGTTAAGCTACGATTTTCAGATATCACAGGAAAACCAGGTAGAAGTTAAATCATAGCGAAACATAGGCTTAACCACAAATTTAATGATTTGTTTTTTTAGGGGTGGAATACACCTTTTAAAAAATGTACGGTAGACTACATCAGCCTAAGCGCCATCTGTCTGAAAGCTTACACTAGTTTATTTCATGTCCATTGAAGGTAATTGTATATACTATACATAATCAGGATGTATAATAACACCACAATTGCCCTATCGAACATTTGGTCACAGCTCAAATTCTGTCATACTCCTGGACAACACACCATCAGTTCCCCTTTTATTTTGTGAAGTGATTTTGCGTGTGTCAAAATAAGTACTATGTTATATTGTGCCCTCAATCCCCAACCCTAATCTGTTAGGATTTAACACACACGCTCGCTCGCTCACCCACACATTGTAAATGTTTTAACTTGACCACTGTTTTAGGTAGTGGTGTCAGGTAGGATGGCCAACCAGAGAAAGGGTTGACCATGTTAAGCAATTTTGCTGTACTCATACAAAAATGTAGGAGTACAGTACAGCACATCTGTTTAAATTCTATCTAAAGAGTAAATTGATCTGGGAACAATGCTCATAGTCTGTGACACTTTGTGAATACAGATACTGGTCATGAACCCTAGTATAAAATCTACAGTTAGTTTGTAAATTATTCACAATGGGTTAGGAGTGAGGACGGATGGCCGTTGTAGGATAGATGAGATTGTAGTGTACTGAAATCTAAGTTATCATTAAGCTGCAGCTTGGTTAAAGTTGTAATACAGTAGCAGCCACTGTAAACACTCACACTAACATTATTAGTGGGTAAGACGGGTCAAGCTGTCAGTGTGAAACATGTGGTTTAAAAGAAAGCCCACTGTCTTCCCTCTATTGCTCGCTTTGTTCTCCGAAAATTGTTGACGTAGGCTTGGATAAGCCAACAAATGTTTACCTCTATATTCATATATATATATTATTTCTTTGGAAGTGTACACTACTGTTCAAAGGTTCATTCTTTAATCAGCACAACACAACATAGCAGTGCTAACATAATTACAAAAGGGTTTTCTAATGATCAATTAGCATTTTATAACGTGGATTGGCAAACACATTGTACCATTGGAATACAGGACTAATGGCTGCTGATAATGGGCACCTCTATGTAGATTTATTCCATTAAAAATCTGCCTTTCCAGCTATAGTAGTCATTTATAACATTTGCAACAACTACACTGTATTTCTGATACATTTCATGTTATTTTAATGGACAAAAAACTTGCTTTTCTTTTGAAAACAAGGACATTTCTAAGTCACACCAACTTTTGAACGGTAGTGTATATGTTTTTTGCAATCGATTGTCCACTGTAGAGTTCTTTCCTCAAAAAAAAACACAGCTTAATCAGATGTGAGTGTGTCAAGACCCTTCACTTTGAAATTATTTTCTCTTAAAACTTAAAATTTTTTGGGTCTGGCCAGGATCCTGATTTCTAATCTTCAAAAAAGCCCCCACTGTTCTCAAATCAAAAGGGATTAGATGTGGTGGGATGTAGTCTGATCCCCCAGCTGAACGGTACTGTGCAGAAGGGGCTTATGGGCTGCATGGCACCAAATCAAGTCTCTCAGCTGAGCCCACCCTGAGTGTAGTGCCCAGCTCAATACCCACTCCAAAAACCTCTCCAGAGTAAGACCTGGATAGTCTTGTTCACCCAACTCTAGGCAACAGCAATGACTAAGCAGTGTTTACTTGAGGATTTTTTTCATCAATGGCTGTTCCCATAGAGTTAACAATATATCCCTTTCCGATAGAAATTGAGGAAAAAAGATGGTCCCCTCTTATAACCAAACTGTCAATTCTATAAATGTATAAATTCTATAAATGTATGATTATAAATCCTTCTGCTATAGCCAACACAGTGCTGCTAATAGTTTATCTAAAATTATACCTACTAGGTCATCTAAAGATAATAGCTACAATGCTGTTAGGGAGGGATGCTGTGATGATCCATGTCTGACAGCAGCCTAGGTTCAACAGTACAGCAGCTACCAGCGAGGGCTTGTAACTACAGGTGCACATTTCTGTAGCCTAATACAAGCTTCTGGTTATTATGGTACAGTGAATGAAAATATAAAAGCAGTATTCAACTATTTCTGCCATACCTGACAATTGGAGGGATTGCCTTGGCCTAGGAGAAATGCTCACTAACTGGTTTGCCGACATACATTGGGGAGAACAAGTATTTGATACACTGCCGATTTTGCAGGTTTTCCTACTTACAAAGCATGTAGAGGTCTGTAATTTTTATCATAGGTACACTTAAACTGTGAGAGACGGAATATAAACAAAAATCCAGAAAATCACATTGTATGATTTTTAAATAATTAATTTGCATTTTATTGCATGACATAAGTATTTGATCACCTACCAACCAGTAAGAATTCCGGCTCTCACAGACCTGTTAGTTTTTCTTTAAGAGGCCCTCCTGTTCTCCACTCATTACCTGTATTAACCGCACCTGTTTAAACTCGTTACCTGTATAAAAGACACCTGTCCACGCACTCAATCAAACAGACTCCAACCTCTCCACAATGGCCAAGACCAGCGCGCTGTGTAAGAACATCAGGGATAAAATTGTAGACCTGGACAAGGCTGGGATGGGCTACAGGACAATAGGCAAGCAGCTTGGTGAGAAGGCAACAACTGTTGGCGCAATTATTAGAAAATGCAAGAAGTTCAAGATGTTCAAGAAGTTCAATCTCCCTCTGTCTGGGGTTCCATGCAAGATCACTCCTCGTGGGGCATGAGGAAGGTGAGGGATCAGCCAAAAACTACACGGCAGGACCTGGTCAATGACCTGAAGAGAGCTGGGACCACATTCTCAAAGAAAACCATTAGTAACACACTACGCTGTCATGGATTAAAATCCTGCAGCGCACGGAAGGTCCCCCTGCTCATGCCAGCGCATGTCCAGGCCCGTCTGAAGTTTGCCAATGACTATCTGGATGATCCAGAGGAGGAATGGGAGAAGGTCATGTGGTCTGATGAGACAAAAATAGCTTTTTGGGCTAAACTTCACTCGCCGTGTTTGGAGGAAGAAGGATTAGTACAACCCCAACACCATCCCAACTGTGAAGCATGGAGGTAGAAACATAATTCTTTCGGGATGCTTTTCTGCAAAGGGGACAGGACAACTGCACCGTATTGAGGGGAGGATGGATAGGGCCATGTATCGCGAGATCTTGGCCAACAACCTCATTCCCTCAGTAAGAACTTTGAAGATTGGTCGTGGCCTGGTCTTCCAGCATGACAACGACCCGAAACACATAGCCAGGGCAACTTAGGAGTGGCTCCGTAAGAAGCATCTCAAGGTCCTGGAGTGGCCTAGCCAGTCTCCAGACCTGAACCCAATAGAAACTCTTTGGAGGGAGCTGAAAGTCTGTATTGCCCAGCGACAGCCCCGGAACCTGAAGGATCTGGAGAAGGTCCAAAATACTACAGGAAACGTATGATCTCTGTAGGTGCAAACAAAGGTTTCTGTACCAAATATTAATTCTGCTTTTCTGATGTATCAAATACTTTTATGTAATGCAAATTAATTATTTAAAAATCGTACAATGGGATTATCTGGATTTTTGTTTATATTCCGTCTCTCTCAGTTGAAGAGGACCTATGATAAAAATTACAGACTTCTACAAGTGGGAAAACCTGCAAAATCGGCAGTGTATCAAATACTTGTTCTCCCCACTGTATTTGAGCGCAACATTTGAGCATTGGCATGATTCTTTCTGGGATCATTTATATCAGCTCATAAAACATGGGACCAACACCTTACATGTTGTGTTGGCAAATGGTATTAAAAAGCATTAGCTTATGTCTGACATGGAAAATCGGATAGTAAGAAGTTATGCACATGGGTGTGAAAGCTAAGCTGCTTTCCAGGGCACCAATTATTTAGTGTAAGGGACAATCACATTTTCACAGGGGGCATTGGGTGTTACATAACGTAATAATAAAAATTATTTATTCATTCTAGTTCCTTTAATTTCATATTAGGTTTTTAATATGAACATATTCAATGACCAATTGATACAAAATTAAGAGAATCAGAAAAGGGACAAATACTTTATATGTCACTGTCCTACTTAATCCAAAGTTATACTGTAGCTGCTAGTTAACTACAATTTAAAGTTGTATGGTAACAATAGATCTACTTTTTGTTACTTGATCATTTTCAACCAACACAATGGTGGTTTTGTGGAAAACCACAGAGTGAGAGAAATCTGGATACCAATGACTAAACGTTTATTCAGTCTACAGTCATGTGGGCTGGGAAGCAGTCATATACCATTGTAGATGGCTATCTTAAAGAGGAATTATCACATTAGCTTTTATTGAGAGATAGGAAACATCTGGTGGGGGACAAATGTCTATTTTCTTCAGGCTGGCAGATGTCTCCTCCAGCAGCAATATTCATTACTCACCACTCATCAGTGGTATGCAGAAGGGCATTTCTGAATGCACAAAGCGCTGAAATGATGCTGGATTGATTAACCTAATAAACTGATTGCATACAACTTATTGTGGCTTTGCTAATAATGCTTATGATATATCTTTATTTCAAATCAATGGAAATGTATTTTATGTGGGCTGAGCTTTGGGAAATGACGCCCTCTAGATACCCTATGGCCTGAAACATGAATAGAAAGCAGATATGACTGGGGCCATTCATTTACTGCTCAACAAACAAGACTCTTCTTGCTTAATCTCTCTGGACCTGTTGCTTCAGTATATTTCACAAACCTTCATTTGTCTATAAATGGTGTTTCTGGCTTAAAGATTAAATGCATCTGACTTACAGACTTTTTTTTTTGGTCATTCGTCCAGGGTTTTGAGGAGCCATTTGTAAGATTTCTGTCATACAAAACCGGAACCTACCCCACTATTGACCTCCTCCTTTGAACCATTGAGGTTATTGTCAAATTGTCTTGAATAAAATGATTGAAGGATCATTGGTCAGGTTGTGAAACTGAGGGAGAATGATCACCAAATAACTTATATTGTTTTCATTTGAAGTCACAATGATGGCAGGCAGAAATGTTCATGCATTTTGGAAGCAAAATAATGTATGGACCAGCGCAAATAAATAATGACAAAGATGTTTTCCATGATTTTTTTATCCATTTAAGAGTTGTTGACATTTCTGTATTATACATTTTTTATTCTAATATTTGGAGATAATGGATTTTTGATTTCCATGAGTTGTAAGCTGTAATCATCAAGATTGAAACAAAAAAGGCTTGAAATGTTTCACTTTATGTGTAATGAATCTAGAATATATGAAGCTGTCACTTATTTATTTGAATTATGGAAAAAAAGAAATTTTCCATGATAATCTTTTTTTTTTTTGGATGTACCTGTAGGCTTGAAAATGGGAATTCCCAACCACACCAGCTAGTTGTTATCTTCTTAACTGCTAAGGCTGTCTAGTTGTATGTAAATAGTTTATTCTATTCCAACTTCCATAACTTACAAATGTCTCCTTTAAGGATTTGATGGTTGAAATATTAACACATTTGTAGATGACATTGTTGTTTTCGGTATTATGGTCAGTTCAATTGAATTCAGCAGTGGAGCTGTAGTTTGAGCGTAATTTCTGAAGGACATTTGTTCTACACAATCTGTATGCTGTCTCCCATAATAATTATGAAGCCATACAACTTTTCCATTGTGTGCCTCTATTGAACTTGATTAAGGCTATGTTTATGACTGATATGTTCCCTGGTAGGTGAAAAGTATAATCCACTAAAAGATTTGATTTCACATTTGATTTCTGTTATTTCATGTGATTGCTGTGATTTTGTTTCCAAACTGCCTCTTGCTACAAAAACAGGAGAGAGGCTCCTGTCTTATAGTCTCTTCTGCTTTTGAAGAAGATGTGTACTGTAAGAAAATTAATTATCGCCAAAATGGCCTGGATAATTTACCCACGAGCAATCAATCTGTTTCTGTTTGTTCCAGTACTTTCCCCTTTCCTCTGTGATCTGTGTTCTACAATACATTGTTATACTACACTATACATCCTTAAAGCAGCAGTCAGCACTGTTTCGGTAAAAAGCTGAGAGTTGGCCCTATTGAAATGTATCCACTATCAAATTCATAGACATAACTATTGATGCAAATACTGACAATCTATAAACTGAATATGGTAGTTAAATTATGGGTGGAGGCTGAAAGTGCTTTAGTGTTTATGCTTTGTTTACAAATATTTGAGTAGAATTTCTGTTTTCTGGTATGGCACTGTTTATCTAAGCTATTGAGACATTCATAAATTATGTTCTTCACGATTCAGTCGGTGCGTATCATTAATTGTTTTGTCCGAGAATAGATGTAGTCAGTGCCGATTGGCCCTTAAGACATGTTTGGCAAACCAAAAGGCTGTGGAATAGAGCAGACCACAATCAGATCATACTCTTTATCCTCACAATGCCTTGTCCTCCAACTCATTTTAGACCCAATGAACAACTTGTTTCCGACTTTAACTCACAACAGTGTGCATACACTCCTGATCTAGGAATGATTCATTATTCAGAAGCTACGCAAGACATTATAAGCTTCAACACAATGTAGTTGAGGCCAATTGATTGAGCACGAAAGCGGTCTAAGGAAATCTCCCTCCTCATAGTGTATTTTGGCCTATTTACCAAGGTCAATCTGAAATTACTGTACTGTAAAGGTTTGTATCCACTGGGACTGCCCGATTGTGCAAAGATTGGTTATACCACAGTGAACAGCTGTTTCCTGGCTTGTTTTACTCCAGCTCCATGTACCAAATATCCGCTACTTCTTGCTAGTGTCTTGGAGCAGAAGCTGATAGGTCGTCTCATTCAATCCTGACTGTGTATTTGCCTCCACTTAGTTTGATCTGTTTAAAGCATTTTTCAAAGCATTGAGCAGCGACCCAGAAAAATCTGATTATTTTTCAGTGAGGGGGAGAGAACAAATTGCTGCTGCTGGGATTGGAAAGAAGGTAGACATTTTTGTTTTCAGTGAAGCTGACCATGTACTCTGATCATTTAAATTATCCACCTGTGTTTGATATCATTGCCGTCGCATTAGTGATAATGATATTATGGTTACTAACAGGACCGTTTATCCTTTGAGGCCTTGTAAACAATGTTGTGATCACTGGCTTGTTTCAGGCAGAATAATGAGCTTTTCATTCACAGGCACACACACTCACACTCACTCATCCGCGCACACACAAATGGCAGTGCTGACAAGCGGTGTGTCTTCGGTGTTGTTGCTGTCTCTTTAAATAGCTTACAGCTTCCTTTCCTGGCATTGGAGTTACAAGTAGAACCATGTTATATGGGGCCTAGGAGGAGGGTGGGTGAGGTGGAGAGGGAGTGGAGTCGTCATGCACGCCTGTCACTGTGCATCTATCACCGCTACTGGAACATGTTCCTAGAAACAAGCATGTTTTTCACTTCCTTCTTTGCCCAGCTCTCTCTCACATTCTCTCTTCCTCTTTTGTTTTGGAGAATTCAGACCTAATTCTTCATAATGAGTGCTTTAATAAGACCCATGGGCTGGTGGGAGAGAAGGGGATAGAGGGGTGGTGCCAGGGTGGAGGAATGGGGCAAGATCAAGGGGTGGTAGGTGGGTCAATGGAGACTTTGAGCAGGTTATCAGGCGTAGAGGGTGGAGTTGGTCAAGCATCAAGGGTCTTCTTTGCCCTCTTTGGCTGTCTTTGACATGGCACCCTATTCCCTGTGCCTCTAACCATAAAGGCCATGCTGGCATGAGCGACGACGGCCCCTTTTAGGTTCACAGTGTGTTTCCCTTTACCCGGTTTTTGGTTTCCATATGTGTGGATCCAAAATTGCTCCCTATTCCCTGCATAACTTAGCACACTCGTTTTGGACAGGGTCCACAGAGCTCTGGTCAAAAGTAGTGAACTATGTAGCTAATAGTGTCCAATAGGAACTCAGTCTTTGAACCTGTTGCCAGATTAGCCAGCCAGCTGACGTTATGTTCACCAGCAAAATTCATAATCTGTACTGGATTGAAGTTTGAATGGCAGCCATATTGTTAAGGCTGCCATTCAAACCACTGCACTGCAAGCAAGGACAGGACAACAGAAGCATGAATCCCTTTGCCTTGTGCAGGAAACCTTGGGTAACTTTGCCATTGTGGTCTGATTTTATAAAGTTCTCCCCAGATATTGGTATTTACTCAATAAAGCCACGCAGCTAAAGAAACATTCCAGTCCATAAAAAAAAGTATGTGCAATAAAGAGAAATGACACAGGAAAACGTTTTTGAACACGCTAAATTAATTGATTTAATACTTGGTGGAGAAGCCTTTGTGTGCAATTACAGCTTCAAGTCAGTTCTTGTACAAAGTAATCTCTCACAGTGTTCAGGTGGGATTTTGGCCCATTCTTTTACACAGTCTCTAGAGCTTGAAGATTCCAGGGGTCCTGCAGGTGAATGTTGATCTTCAGTTCTTTCCACAAATGTTCTCTTTGGTTTATGTCTGGTGATTGACTGGGCCATTCCAACACCTTTATTTTCTTCCTCTGGGAAGCACTTGAGAGTCTCCTTTGCAGTAAGTTTTGGACCGTTGTCCTGCTGGAAGGTCCATAGGATAGATGTTCAGTTTAACAGTTAAGTCAAAGAAAATACCTAAATAAACATCAAACTGACTGATTCTAGTATGCATCCCTTTATTGATTTGGATTACGGTGGTACCATGAGAAGAGAATCAGCCCCATACCATAAAGCTCCCACCTCTGAATTTCACTGTAGGTATGGTATTTTTACGGTCATATGTCAGAGCCATTTCCCCTCCAAACATGTAGTGTTGTATTGTTGCCGAAATGTTAGATTTTTGTCTGTTGTTTCCAGGTCTTCATGTGGCTCTTTTTGAGTGGTCCTTGGCTCTTGGGCTCTGCTTCTGACTAATTTTCTGACTGCTCCTGTGCTTGACCGGTTGATGGTGGATTGATGTTGAAGAAATCCGTCGGTATCCAGTACCATTGTTATTTTGCGCAACAATCTTGTTGCAAAGGTTTTGGGAGAGCTCTTCGCCATTGCTCATCATGGGATTTTTCTTGCGAGACAGCTTGGTAACAATTGAGGTGTTTACTTGCATTCATAGGTAGCTAAACCTTGGTCAGAGTGGAACCTACCAACATGAACAAACCCAGCTGATTCTAATTACCACAGGTAGGTGAACTAATTAGTGGAATTGGCTGGTTTAGTGCTTTTTTTACTGTGTTCAATACTTGGTCCAAATAGCCCTTCCCTTTATTTCATATAACTTTTTTATGGATTGGAATGTTAAGATTTCTTTAGCTGTGTGGCTTTATTGAGTTAATACCAATCTCTGGTCTGAATGTCATGTGAATACCTGGATTGGAAATATGTTTTTAATGACAATTCTGTTAACGTGTTGACTGATATCCTGCACAGTTAGCTAGGACCTATTTTAACTGTCTGTTACAGGCACTTGCTGGGAATTGCCCAATAGCAGTCATCTTTTTGGGAACATTTGGAGTGTTTCTGTAAAACTGCTAGTTTTATGTAGATTATATACAGGTGCTGGTCATTAAATTTGAATATCATCAAAAAGTTGATTTATTTCAGTAATTCCATTCAAAAAGTGAAACTTGAATAATGTATATATTCATTACACACAGACTGATATATTTAAAATGTTATTTCTTTTAATTGTGATGATTATAACTGACAACTAATGAAAACCCCAAATTCAGTATCTCAGAAAATTTGAATATTGTGAAAAGGTTCAATATTGAAGACACCTGGTGCCACACTCTAATCAGCTAATTAACCCAAAACACCTACAAAGGCCGTTAAATGGTCTCTCAGTCTAGTTCTGTAGGCAACACAATCATGGGGAAGACTGCTGACTTGACAATGGTCCAAAAGACGACCATTGACACCTTGCACAAGGAGGGCAAGACACAAAAGGTCATAGCTAAAGAGGCTGGCTGTTCACAGAGCTCTGTGTCCAAGCACATTAATAGAGAGGCGAAGGGAAGGAAAAGATGTGGTAGAAAAATGTGTACAAGCAATAGGGATAACTGCACCCTGGAGAGGATTTTGAAACAAAACCCATTCAAAAATGTGGGGGAGATTCACAAAGAGTGGACTGCAGCTGGACTCAGTGCTACAAGAACCACCACAAACAGACATATGCAAGATATGTCTCTTGAACACTCTTGAACATGACACAGCGTCAGAAGCGTCTCGTCTGGGCTAAAGACAAAAAGGACTGGACTGCTGCTGAGTTATGTTCTCTGATGAAAGTATATTTTGCATTTCCTTTGGAAATCAAGGTCCTAGAGTCTGGAGGAAGAGAGGAGAGGCACAGAATCCACATTGCTTGAAGTTCAGTGTAAAGTTTCCACAGTCAGTGATGGTTTGGGCTGCCATGTCATCTGCTGGTGTTGGTCCACTGTGTTTTCTGAGGTCCAAGGTTAACGCAGCCATCTATCAAGAAGTTTTAGAGCAATTCATGCTTCCTGCTGCTGACCAACTTTATGGAGATGCAGATTCATTTTCCAACAGGACTTGGCACCTGCACACAGTGCCAAAGCTACCAGTACCTGGTTTAAGGACCATGGTATCCCTGTTCTTAATTGGCCAGCAAACTTGCCTGACCTTAACCCTGTAGAAAATCTATTGGGTATTGTGAAGAGGAAGATGCAATACGCCAGTCCCAACAATGCACAAGAGCTGAAGGCCACTATCAGAGCAACCTAGACTCTCATAACACCTGAGCAGTGCCACAGACTGATCGACTCCATGCCACGCCACATTGCTGCAGTAATTCAGGCAAAAGGAGCCCCAACTAAGTATTAAGTGTTGTACATGCTCATACTTTTCATGTTCATACTTTCCAGTTGGCCAAGATTTCTAAAAAATAATTTTTTTATATTGGTCTTAAGTAATATTCTCATTTTCATAGATACTGAATTTGGGATTTTCTTTAGTTTATTTATTTTCATCACAATTAAAAGAAATAAACATTTGAAATATATCAGTCTGTGTGTAATGAATGAATATAATATAAAAGTAATTTTTTTTAATGGAATTACTGAAATAAATCAACTTTTTGATGATATTCTAGTTTTATGACCAGCACCTGTATGTTTGATGAGTAACCTCCTACATCTTATAGTGTAATGTGTTCCACACTGCTCAGAAAAATGTATGGAACACTTAAATCACACATCGGGTCTTGATGAAGGAAATTTATTAAAGATAAAAATCTTTATTGTACATTGTGTAATTCATTGAGAACCAAATAATCTAACAATGGTTAAAGGAAACCAAAATCACCATCCGATTGAGGGCTGGATTCAAACTCACTGAAAATCTAAGTAAACAATTGAAATCACAGGCTGCTTGCATGAATTTCATCACGGCATACTGTGACTCAGTAGTGTGTGTTAGAGGTTGACCAATATTGTTGTTTTAAAGGCCGATATAACAACGCTAGTTTGAAGCACGAAAAAGCTGATAGCCGATTAACAGGCCGATACCACCAAACTCCGTGAAAAAAGTGACACTATTGAGAATGAACAATCTTTGACTTTATTAGAAACAGGATAGATGTTCAGTTTAACAGTTAAGTCAAAGAAAATACCAAAATAAACATCAAACTGACTGATTCTAGTATGCAAAATAACACTGTGGGTGGGAGCTATATAAGAGTTTACGCCTCTGGACATATAGTACAGCTACTGGGCATATGTTTTAAATTGCCATATAATAGTCTACATTTAAACAGCAATAAAACACAAATGCTATGATGCAACAAAATTAATTTGCAGAAGAACTATTCACAATCTTTATTAACTGAGCATATAGGCTACACCAGGGCTGTCGCAATTATTACATAATTGCCTGATCGCAATAATTTGAGCCAGATCACAATTATTTTATATGCAACTATTATTTGCACAGTATTTGTATTCCAATCTAGTTAAGGGATTTTGAACCCAGTGTAAGAAATGTCTCAACAAATACCATGCAAATTATTTTCCATAGGATGTTTAGGCCATGGGTGCAGAAGAGCATTTGACAGCTCTGCCCAAAGTTATAGGTGCAGATTATTTACTGAAACTCATTTGTTTCAAAATTTCAGTATGTTTAAACCTAGTTTAGAATTGTTTTGCAATGCACCATAATCTAGCCTAATTTTGCAACATTATTATATAATACAGATTAAATCGCTTGTTTCTCAGATCAACTCTGATCTACAAAAGAAAAAAAAACACTCAAGCGTGTGTAAAATAGTTTGACTAATAATGTAAATCGAATTTTGTCATTTCCAACCATATTTCCTAATTAGATAATGCACATTAAAATGTATGGATATAAATATATGTTGTCCCATTGCATATTAAATGAGTATGTTAGAGTTAATGCCGGAGTGTGCAGCTACTGTATCTCGTGCCACGCTTAGTCACATGATCCAATAGAGTAGTCATTAATGTCTTACTGAAACAGCAGAGGCTCGCTGTTTTCTTGGCAACAGAACGTATAGGTCACACAATATTTGGCTATTTAATATGCTATTAATCTATTTATTTGGCATATTTCCCACCCAACATTTTGGCCATGATATTTTCATCTGCCGGACAACTACGTGATACCGGCGAAAAGCCAGGATTTGCCGGCTAACGTAGACCCTGAGCTACGTATATATTTTTTGCAGTTTTTACCCCATAAAGTCAGTTATTCCAGTTGAGAAGCCTGATATAATGGAGGAAACAGCCTGTCTGCATTCTGTCCAGAAAGACGTCTGCTTTTGTATACATTGGTAACAGCACATCCTGAAGTGTGATTTGGTGGATTACATCATTGGAAAGATGTATGTTCTACAATGGACGATGCTGTTCTGTGATTTATCACGGGTCAGGAAGGATTATTTCTGTTGCATGTCCCTTTACATTGTAATGCCGCTCTTACAAACCATTAATGTTCTTGCATATTCCTGGGGTAAGGAAAATCCTAAAGTGTGCAATTTCATTTCATTAATGGATAGTTACATGGCTGGATAGAACATTGGTAAGTAAAGTAAAAGTTGACTGGTTTATTTTTCTCCCTGTCTGCTTGTCTTGTATCATGAACAAGGAGCTGATAGTGTAGCGTTATACACTCACCTAAAGGATTATTAGGAACACCATACTAATACTGTGTTTGACCCCCTTTCGCCTTCAGAACTGCCTTAATTCTACGTGGCATTGATTCAACAAGGTGCTGAAAGCATTCTTTAGAAATGTTGGCCCATATTGATAGGATAGCATCTTGCAGTTGATGGAGATTTGTGGGATGCACATCCAGGGCACGAAGCTCCCGTTCCACCACATCCCAAAGATGCTCTATTGGGTTGAGATCTGGTGACTGTGGGGGCCATTTCAGTACAGTGAACTCATTGTCATGTTCAAGAAACCAATTTGAAATGATTCGAGCTTTGTTACATGGTGCATTATCCTGCTGGAAGTAGCCATCAGAGGATGGGTACATGGTGGTCATAAAGGGATGGACATGGTCAGAAACAATGCTCAGGTAGGCTGTGGCATTTAAACGGTGCCCAATTGGCACTAAGGGGCCTAAAGTGTGCCAAGAAAACATCCCCCACACCATAACACCACCACCACCAGCCTGCACAGTGGTAACAAGGCATGATGGATCCATGTTCTCATTCTGTTTACGCCAAATTCTGACTCTACCATCTGAATGTCTCAACAGAAATCGAGACTCATCAGACCAGGCAACATTCTTCCAGTCTCCAACTGTCCAATTTTGGTGAGCTCGTGCAAATTGTAGCCTCTTTTTCCTATTTGTAGTGGAGATGAGTGGTACCCGGTGGGGTATTCTGCTGTTGTAGCCCATCCACCACAAGGTTGTGCGTGTTGTGGCTTCACAAATGCTTTGCTGCATACCTCGGTTGTAACGAGTGCTTATTTCAGTCAAAGTTGCTATTCTATCAGCTTGAATCAGTCGGCCCATTCTCCTCTGACCTCTAGCATCAACAAGGCATTTTCGCCCACAGGACTGCCGCATACTGGATGTTTTTCCCTTTTCACACCATTCTTTGTAAACCCTAGAAATGGTTGTACGTGAAAATCCCAGTAACTGAGCAGATTGTGAAATACTCAGACCGGCCCGTCTGGCACCAACAACCATGCCACGCTCAAAATTGCTTAAACCACCTTTCTTTCCCATTCTGACATTCAGTTTGGAGTTCAGGAGATTGTCTTGACCAGGACCACACCCCTAAATGCATTGAAGCAACTGCCATGTGATTGGTTGATTAGATAATTGCATTAATGAGAAATTGAACAGGTGTTCCTAATAATCCTTTAGGTGAGTGTATATTTGATAGAGAACTTCAGTGGGGAGAATTAAACTGAAAACCGATACTGCTTGAATGCCACCTGTCAGCCTTGCTGTACAATCCGCTGTTCCAACGTTAACCCCGGAACTGCAAGGTTTAGCCCACGTTTTCTAAACCAGAATAATGCGTTCAGGGTTTATACATGGAGTGGAGAATTGCTTTCTGAGAAAAATATCTCTGATGTAGTCTACATTGAAAAACATAATTTAAAGTCTGGTTCTCTTTTATGGTGCCAGCTCTCGTGTCTCATAAAATCAAGGAAGAGCCCATTCTATGGGGTCTTTAACAGTTTAGATTAGTATCAGGAGTTAATCAAATGCACACATTTTCAGCAAAGGTGGCCCCCAAATGATCATATATGGCCATTGGGCCATAGTTGTGCTAGGCTTGCACTTATGGCTAGCCAAAATTCTAACATCCAAGCATGCTACTAAAACAGAGAGCGCATGCATTCGGCAGAGCAGCAGTTATCTTCAGTCTAATGCATTAATAATGTCAGTCTATAACCAACAACCTTATCATGCTCATAAAAACGAATAACGCTGTCTTAAAGTTAACTTTCATTTAAATATCAATTATCTCATACCGTACACAGTGAAATTACCATACTTCTTGTATGGAGCCTCCGGCTCACCGTAAGGTGATGTAAGTCATAAGTGACCAGTAGAGACTGCGCAGCCATCGGCTACTATCAGAGCCAAGTTCTGATGATAGCAATATTTTGTAAAGTGTCCTATCGGCACCGATTAATCGGCCAAAGGATTAATCGGTCGACCCCTAGTGTGTATTAACCCCTTTATGTTATTTTTAATAATTTCACATGTTTTGTAAATCAATTTTGTTGTTGTGACTGTTTCTGTGATTCTGTGTAATTTGTGTAATTGTTGCCCCAGGGCTCCCTTGTAAAAGAGATTTGACTATCTCAATGGGACATCCCCTGGTAAAATAAAGGATCAATAAAATAAAATAAAAAAATCACCCCCACGTACCTGTATGCACTCCCGACAACGTCTGGGCATGCTCCTGCTGAGATGGCAGATGGTGTCCTGGGGAATCTCCGTTCACCATGGCATCTCCAGACTCTTTCACGTCTGACACATGTACTCAGTGTGAACCTGCTCTTATGCTGGAGGTCATTTTGTAGGGCTCTGGCAGTGCCCCTCTTATTTCTCTTCACACAAAGGAGCAGATATCGGTCCTGCTGTTGGGTTGATGCCCTTCTATGGCCCTGTCCAGCTCTCTTCGTATAACAGCCCTTCTCCTTGTATCTCCTCCATGCTCTTGAGGCTTTACTGGGAGACACAGCAAACCTTCTTTTGCCTTCAGCATGTGTGAATGTGACATCCTGGAGGAGCTGGACTACCTGTGCAACTGAATGGGCTGCAGCTACCATATCATGATACCGGTAATAACAAGGACACCAGCAAAACGCAAAATTAGAGAAGAATCAGTCAGGAAGAATAAGGAGGAAGTATCAGTCATGCAAAACCATTCCCTTTTTGGGGCTTGTGTTGTTGTTGCCTCTCTAGTGCACATGTTGTTTCTTTCATTTGCACCAAAATAGGTGACATTGATTCACAATCGCTCATCCTTCCTAACTGGACAGATTGATATCCCTGAAGTTTAATTGACTTGGTGTTGTACTGTGATGATTATGTGTTCCCTTAATTTTTTTTGAGGAGTGTATATTAATAGCCTAAACCATAAAAAGATAACAATCTATCAAATTTTACATGTATACATTATAGCAAGTTATTACATGCACTACACTACAAACAACAGTATATTGTATTGTAGGCTAGGCTGCGATTCAACATATCTGGCCATATTTAAAAACCTCCATCTATCCTGTTTACTTACTGCTTTGGTCGGGGTAGAAACATTGAACGGCTGCCAAGACAAAATGGTTTGCTCGAATGGCACATGAACAGTCTACCCCCATTCTCCTCCTCTCAACCGTCTGTTATAATGTATAACCAGTGGGTTTGTTCATTGACCCAGGATGCTTCCCAAATGTTACCCCATTCCCTTTATAGTACACTAGGTTAGAGCAGATGCTTGGGTCAACATTAGTTATCACGTAGGGGAAAGTTTGCGGTTTAGGATTCTGCCCTGCCTTATGGGATTCAGAACCGATATTGAAGCTACCTTTGACCGTTAAGACCCAGCGATTGTTTACCCTGGAGGGTACAGCACGTCTCTCTGCAAAGTAGGGAAAATACATTGACCCCAATTGCCACAGGGGTAGCTACAACAGTTTATTATCAAAGACCAATAGATGTAATAAAATGTAAATAAGCAGGGGAGGCTACAACATATTGCTGTTTGGGAAACTACCAATCCCCAAGGCCCTGTTATTATCAGAGTCTTGGGTATAGTTATAGACCCTCTCCTGATACTGTTGAACTGTTCCTGTTAAGAAACAATGTCCCAAATATTCATACAGTAATAAACACACTAAAGAAAAGAAAATAGAGCAAAATTGTGTGTCAACTGCAAACTTCATCTAGATCTGTGTATTTAAAAGGTCTTGTAAGCTGAGTGTTTTGACAAGCAGACCTATTGAGAAGGATACAGCATGCTTAATACATGTCAACTTGCCATGTAGAATTAATGGATATCATGGATAGGTGGTTATTGTAGGTTATAAGGTAGGAATGCACCGATACCAGGACCGGGTATCGGGCCGATAATGGGCTCATGTACTCTTACTCATAGAAATATGCCGATCCCACTACATGGAAACATTAAGTGAAACTTGACGGTTGTATCGCCTCTGGCCGCATATGTATAGAATATAGAAGTCAGATTGGTAGAGCTGGAAGACGAAGATGTCAGCAATGACACAATGGAGTGCAAGCTCTGCTCTGCTAAATCAAGAGGAGGAAAGGAAAAACTGATTGTATAAGTTGTTAAACTGTTATGAGCATTGAAGCATTTATTACATGTTTGTAGCATATGGTGAAATTTAAAGTTGCAAGTAGAAGAACAGGAAATCTTATTTAGGCTGTTGCTGGGGAGAGAGAGAGCCGATTTAGCTTGAGTGTCAGAAGAACAGGAAACAGATTAATAACGCACACACATTCTGGACAGGGCTGAATTAAGAATAGACAAGACAGAAACCACAAAGTGCAAAGATGACGCTTGTGCTGCATTTACACATATAATGTATAGAACATAAATTGGACCAATGGCCCACATGCTTGGCATATTCAACCCCCCACTTTTTAGGCGTGTTTGAAGTATAAATAATGCTGTTATAACTGATCATGTTCAGACATTGTGCGGCGACACTTTGTCTCCAAAAGCTTTTGTAATAAACGGAATATGCGGTACGGTAATTGACCTGACTCCTGGTGTGTTATTCTCCTTTCCAATAAATCAACTCGGGGAAGTGTTAGACTTCAACATTTAACACAAGCAATTTGATAAAATATCGTTATATACAACACAGCGCGGAGTTCAAGGAGTATGCTAATGCTAGCAGGGCAGACCCACAACAACAGCTAACTCCAACACTGGAGAAGCGAAATAATGCCCCGAGACAGCCCGCGGGCAGACCATGAAAATATTCATTGAGTCGCGCACAGTTTAATATCGCTCGAACATCCGAGCAGAGCAACAACGTCCAGTCCGGCACGTTCAGAGTATCAAACTACCAATGAAGTCAGACAAAAGTAACTGGTTGTGTCTGTGCATGCATAGGTTTGCGTTGAACAGCCAGTAAGTGGCTGTCACATTGATATAAAAGTAGCATCACCTGAGCGACAACCCAAGGGAAGAAGCTAACTGTCACGACTCGATAGCTACAATGATTAGCGTCATGCAGGCAACAACAGAGATTCGGTATCGGTATTCGGTATCAGAGTATTTGGTATCGGTACTCAATATCGGCAAATACCCAAATATAAGCACTCGTACTTGTACTTGGTCTGAAAAAAAGTGGTATTGGTGCATCCCTATCCCTATTATAAGGCATAAGCTACAGCAGAGTAGCCTTACTGGGAACACAAGTACATGCTTCTTACAGGAGAGCTGTTACAGCATCTGTCTACATTACATGAGCTCACATGTAACAGTGGGTTAATACGTTTTTCTGTCATGCAGAGTGTCTAAATAAGTTTCAGACACAGAGTGAGGACCTTAAGCCTAGTCGAGGACTAAAAATCTAGTTCAATAGAAAACTCAATTGGGATTTTTTTTGTCCTAGACTAAACTTAATCTGTGTCTGCGAAACAATCCTGTTATGTGTTTAGGAGAGTTTAATCAAGCTGGTTTAAAAATATGTGCAGTTTCAGAATCACTTCACATTTGAGGATGGGCTTTGTACTAACTGATACAAACTATAGTGATTTGAGAGGTGTTGTTTTTGTTATAAATCCAAGAGCACAGTGATAGAATGGCTTTTCTGGCTTGAAATGAAAAACAAGACTTGTTCCTGAAAAACGGCAATCTTATGTTTAAGCTTCTTAGTAAGCTGTTAAAGTAATGAAAGTTATATGTAGTCTGGGTAGAGCTTTTGATGCTTGCAAACTTTTTTGTTTGTCTTGCCTATCGAGTTAGTCATTACCTGAAGAATGTACCGGTATTTCATTGGTTAGACTTTCTGCCCAAAGAGCTTTGAATAGCAAAGGGGGAAGCTCATTGACAACTGATATATAGCCTCAACTGGGTGATAAATCTTAAACAATCTGTGACAGAATGCTCAACACACATCAACAGAGAGGACATAAGTGGGCTATACCAATTACAAATAATGGGAATAATGAGGTGAAGTGGGTCCTTGTGAGAATTTAGCCATGACACCAGGTTAAACAACCACAACTCCTATGATAAACTCATTTTTTTGTGACTACACAGAGTCAGGGCATCATTTAATGCCCCATCCGTCAGATGGCAACCTTCTTAGGGCAATGTCCCAATTACTGCCCTAGGACATTGGAATTTAAAACCAGAGGAAAGAGACCTCTACTGGCCCTCCAACACCACAGTAGCATGTATTCATGTGTGGATTATTTTAACCCTTCCCCAGTCTCATT